>NW_017675865.1:5000-20000 GCF_001879085.1 Nicotiana attenuata | reverse complement strand
GTTCTTCATCGATGCAAGAGCCGAGATATCCGTTGTCGAGAGTCGTTTGTGTTTCAAAAGAAGCACAAGTCCCCCCGCGCCCACTACGAACGGGGCGCGAGGGGCAGGCTTTCAATTTAGTATTCCTTAGCGCATTCCGCGCCAAAGTTCGTTAATCAACCGTCGCGCACGCGAGCGCACATGCCGGGGATAGGAGGGAGCCGCACGGACGGAGGCTGAAGCACCCGACCGCGCTGCTCACCGGTGTTTAAACAAGTTCGCGGGTCATTCTGCTTTGCAGGTTTCGACAATGATCCTTCCGCAGGTTTACCTAAGGAAACCTTGCTACGACTTCTCCTTCCTCTAAATGATAAGGTTCAATGGACTTCTTGCAACGTCGTGGGTAGCTAACCGCGCACGTCGCCGCGATCCGAACATTTCACCGGATCATTCAATCGGTAGGAGCGACGGGCGGTGTGTACAAAGGGCAGAGACGTAGTCAACGCGAGGTGATGACTCACGCTTACTAGGAATTCCTCGTTTAAGACCAACAATTGCAATGATCTATCTCCATCATGATGAAATTTCAAAGATTACCCTTGCCTATCGGCCAAGGCTATAAACTTGTTGAATACATCAGTGTCGCACACGTGCGGCCCAGAACATCTAAGGGCATCACATACCTGTTATTGCCTCAAACTTCCGCGCCCTAAAAGGCCGTAGTCCCTCTAAAAAGCTGGTCGCGAAGGGAAACCTCCGCATAGCTAGTTAGCAGGATAAGGTCTCGTTCATTAACGGAATTAACCGGACAAATCGCTCCACCAAATAAGAACGGCCATGCACCACCACCCATAGAATCAAGAAAGAGCTCCAGTCTGTCAATCCTTACTATTCTGGACCTGGTAAGTTTCCCCGTGTTGAGTCAAATTAAGCCGCAGGCTCCACTCCTGGTGGTGCCCTTCCGTCAATTCCTTTAAGTTTCAGCCTTGCGATGATACTTCTCCCGGAACCCAAAAACATTGATTTCTCATAAGGTGCCGGCGGAGTCCTAAAAGCAACATCCACCGATCCCTGGTCGGCATCATTTATGGTTGAGACTAGGAGGTATCTGATCGTCTCCGAGCCCCCAACTTTCGTTCTTGATTAATGAAAACATCCTTGGAAAATGCTTTCACAGTTGTTCATCTTTCATAAATCCAAGAATTTCACCTCTGACTATGAAATACGAATGCCCCCGACTGTCCCCGTTAGTCATTAGTCAGATCCAAAAGGCCAACGTAATAGGACCGAAATCCTAAAATGTTATCCCATGCTAATATATACAGAGCGTAGGCTTGCTTTGAGCATTCTATTTTTTTCAAAGTAACAGCACCGGAGGCATGACCCGACTAGTTAAGGCCAAGAGCGCATCGCCGGCAGAAGGGACGAGACGACCGGTGCACACCAAAGGCGGACCGGCCGGCCCATCCCAAAGTCCAACTACGAGCTTTTTAACTTCAACAACTTAAATATACGCTATTGGAGCTGGAATTACTGCGGCTGCTGGCACCAGACTTTCCCTCCAATGGATCCTCGTTAAGGGATTTAGATTGTACTCATTCCAATTACCAGACTCATAGAGCTCGGTATTACTATTTATGGTCACTACCTCCCCGTGTGAGGATTGGGTAATTTGCGCGCATGTTGCCTTCCTTGGATGTGGTAGCCGTTTCTCAGGCTCCCTCTGCGGAATCGAACCCTAATTTTCCGTCACCCATCACCACCATGGTAGGTGTCACGGGGGCATTTTTGGTCAGTCCAAAGTCACATCCGCGCGGCAGTCAAGTTCCGCACTTGACTCAGCCTTCCTTAACACTTAGCCAAATTTCAACAAGTTTGGCCTTGGCGAATTTTTAGGCAGCAAATCAGAAATTAAGAACACAAAGGAAATACGGGAAAATTCCCAACCCTTGTATTAATTTCGAAAACATACAAAGGACCCTCAATTTGCTATGAACACAATCCGCTCACAGCCCACTTTTGGCAAAGAACACAAGTCGTTCTTGGCCAACACTAAGACCTGCCCAAGCCTAGCCTTAGTCCCCTTTGAAACACTTTGAAACCCTCACGTTTCACTCATGTTTCCCACTTATAATTTCACACGAAATTACCCACATCAATCTGACTAACTCCAAAGGCCCTATTTATAGAACATAGGCAGCCCTTTAGAACTTGACAGCACATGTCACTTGTCGTCTACAGCTTTTTCCACTTTTCGGGCTAAGGCTAAATCTGATCATAACATGTAGTTGACATCCCCAACTACGTAGGATATGAGATACACGAAATGGATAATGGATACAAGCATAATCATGCATTGGACAAAGAGGTTATGACAAGGTAACCGCCAAAACTGCTTTTCATGTGCATTGCATGTGCCATCTTCACTTGGCCAGCTGAATCACGCCTAAGGCTTGCTTTGTGCCAAGCCTTAGCTCAATTTGACATTGCTCGGTGCCAATGTCTTGCCCGCAACCTGCTGCCATGATTTTGCCGCACACGCCCGACGTCGCTGCCGCCCGCGCACTACCTTGGCCTAGTTTCTGCCTTGTCCATGTCAACCTTCATTTCCTCGTGCCATTGCTAGTATTTTCCTTCACATAGCCTTGCCTTAGCTTTTGAAATCCTTTACCATCATCCCGTATTCCCACCTTGGCTTAGCTTAGCCCGCACTTAGCTGCCACAACCCAAAGTGTCGTGTCACTGACTTTGGCGCGCATGCCGTGCCATGCCGCCCTAACATTGCCCACGCAGCTTGTCCCAAGGCCTTGGCCAATGCTTGCCCACAACAGCCCTCAATGACAATGTCTTGTCCGTCGTCCGCATGATCGTTTCGCCCGTACATAGGCCAATGACAAGTCCATCACGCCCAAATCATTGCCACAGCCGTGCCACGCCGGATGACAAAGAGTTAGGGTCTAACAAACCACCCGCACCCTTTGAAATCGACGTCCTCTTCGAGCCAACTCAATTAATCAGCCCCAAGGGGTTGTTGACATACAACGCCGCTGGTGCTCCATTCACATCTGCCACTATAGCATGTGCCTCCGCCACTTGTTCCTGTTTTTCTGCAGCTAGCATTGCATTCACTCTAGCCTGCACCGGACAGTCCTTCTTCAAGTGCGGTCCACCACAAGTAAAGCAGCCTTTGAATTTGCCGCTCCTTTCCTTGCCATTGTGAATTTCCTGTCTCACATTCTTGACAAGTCCCTCATTTTCAGCAGCTTGGCCTTTCCCGCTTTTCTTCCATTCCTTTGCTTTGTCTTTCCTTCCGTCGGACTTTGAATGCGAAGTTTCAGCAGGGTCATCACCTATGTTTAGGTCCGCCAACGCATCTGCCGCTGCAATGGCAGTAGAGAGGCTTTGAACATTCTGCCTTCTCAACTCCAATTGTGCCCAACCCTTCAATCCATTCATGAAGTAATGCAGCTTGTCTTCCTCTGCCATATTACTTACATTCAGCATCAAGGATGAAAATTCCTTGACATACTCCCTCACCGTGCCACTTTGTTTCAAGCGACGCAGTCCATCTCGTATAACCCATGACGAGTTAGTTGGAAGGAATTGGGATTTTAATTCCTTCTTCAGCATCTCCCAAGTTTCAATCTTGGCAGTCCAGCACTTTCCCCATCCGCAACTCATGTACGCCACCACACCTTTGCATCATCAGTCAAATACATAGGTGTGATCACCACCTTTTCATCATCCGGCACACGAGCAGCTTGGAAATACTGCTCCATATCCCACAAGAATTTTTCCAATTCTTTGGCACTTCTAGCACCACCATAAGCCTTTGGCTCCGGAATCCTTAACTTAGTGCGCTCATCACTTCTAGGGGCCGAGTTTTGCAATGCCCTTCGAAGTTGAGCCACTTCCTCACATAGTTCTTCCTTCTCTTTGCGCACCAAGGCCATTTCTGCCAGCGTAGTTTCATGTCTCGCCGCATAATCTGCCTCCAAACGTGCCATTCTCGCAAGAACAGAAAAATCGCCATCTACTTCAAAGCCTGCCCAACCAGTGCTTCAAACTGCTCAACCCTTTGATGCAGTTCAGCATTTGTGCCACCGGCCATGTTCTCAAATAGCACCACGAAATCTGCCACATGACGTCTTGCCACTGCCACGAACCTGCTCCGCTCTGATACCAGTTGTCACGGGGGTGTTTTTGGTCAGTCCAAAGTCACACCCGCGCGACAGTCAACTTCCGCACTTGACTCAGCCTTCCTTAACACTTATCCAAATTTCAGCAAGTTTGGCCTTAACGAATTTATAGGCAGCAAATCAGAAATTAAGTAAGAACACAAAGCCAATACGGGAAAATTCCCAACCCTTGTATTAATTTCGAAAACATACAAAGGACCCTCACTTTTCCAAGAACACAATCCGCTCACAGCCCACTTTTGGCAAAGAACCCAAGTCGTTCTTGGCCAACACTAAGACCTGCCCAAGCCTAGCCTTAGTCCCATTTGAAACACTTTGAAACCCTCACGTTTCACTCTTGTTTCCCACTTATCATTTCACACGAAATTACCCACATCAATCTGACTAAGTCCAAAGGCCCTATTTATAGAACATAGGCAGCCCTTTAGAACTTGACAGCACATGACACTTTTCGTCTACAACTTTTTCCACTTGTCGGGCTAAGGCTAAATCAGATCCTAACATGTAGTCGGCCCATGCGCACAGCACCTTGCGGCGCTACTTGCAAAACGCTCCGCCATTCCTTTGCCAAAAGCCATCAGCCGCCACGAGCGATGCGAGACACAACCCCCAACAACCGATGGCAATGGGCAATGTACTAAGCTTCGCCCCATGTGCATGGCACCTTGCGGCGCTAGTTACACGATGCTTTGCCGTTTTGTTGCCAAAGGCTATCAGTCGCCACGAACGATGTCGCCTCCCGGTGTTGCCCGCAGCAACTGATGGCAATGAGCAAGTACTGAGCTTAGCCCCATGCGCACGACACCTATCGGTGCTACTTGCACGACGCTCCGCCTTTCGTTGCCAAAAGCTACTGATTGCCACGAGCAACGCCAGACATAACCCCAACAACCGATGGCAATGGGCAACGTACTGAGCTTCGCCCCATGCGCATGGCACCTTGCGGTGCTAGTTGCACGACGCTTCGCTCTTTCATTGCCAAAAGCCATCAGCCGCCACGAGCGATGTCGCCTCCCGATTTTGCCCGCAACATCCAATGGCAATTGACACGTACTTAGCTTCGCCCCATGCGCATAGCACCTTGCGGCGCTACTTGCACGACGCTACGCCTTTCGTTCAACGCCTCCAATGCAGCCCTCTTCTCCGCGGCAGTCATAGCATTTAACACTGCCTTGTTCGGACAGTCCCTCGCTTGATGTGGTCTATCACAAAGGAAACAACCACTGAATTTGCTGCCCTTCTCCTTATTTTTTGAAATTCCAGCTTCCGGTTTTCCCTTCCCCTTATCTTCATGTGCATTGCCACTTTCACATTTCTTCCACTCCTTAGCCTTTTCCTTCTTTCCATCGTTGGACTTTGAAGCAGAAATCTCATCACTCATGTGAAAATCGCCCAATGCATTAGCCGTAGCCACAGCACTTGCGAGGTTTTGAATATTCTGCCTTCGGAACTCAAGTTGCGCCCACTGTTGCAGCCCGCTCATGAAGTTGTGAAACTTATCTTCTTTCGACATGTTGCTGATGCTCAGCATCAAAGTTGTGAACTCTTTCACATATGCTCTAAATGATCCGATGTGTTTCAACTTTCTCAGTTTGTCCCTAGCAATCCAAGATGTATTACTAGGAAGGAACTGATCCTTCAATTCCTTTTTAAGTTGCTCCCACGACTCAATCTTTGGTCAACCAAGACTTTCATCTTCAGCCACACGAGTGCGCCACCATAACTTATCATCATCACTCAAATACATGTTAGTCAAGGTTACTTTCTCCACTTCGTCTTGCACACGAATAGCATGAAAGTACTGCTCCATATCCCAAAGAAAATTCTCCAATTCACGTGCACTCCTTGCACCTCCGAATGCTTTAGGTTCAGGAATTCTCACCTTAATACGTTCAACACCACATTGAGGAGCATCCTCGCCCACAGCACGTTGCAGCACCACTATCTTGGCCTTCAGATCTGCGTTCTCTCGACTATGCCTTGCCATTTCTGCCTCAAGATATGCAAGTCTTGTCAGAAGAGACTGAAGTACTTCACCTTTAGGAACATTTCCCCACCAATGCTTCCAGTTTTGTTAGCCTTTCCCGCAGTTCATTGTTACCACCGGCCATGTTCTCAAACAAGACCATGAAATCTGCCACTGCAAGTCGTGTCTCC
Source organism: Nicotiana attenuata (assembly GCF_001879085.1). Taxonomy (NCBI): domain Eukaryota; kingdom Viridiplantae; phylum Streptophyta; class Magnoliopsida; order Solanales; family Solanaceae; genus Nicotiana; species Nicotiana attenuata. The sequence continues at coordinate 13,665 of NW_017675865.1, read as the reverse complement.
TTCACGAAACTGCTCCGCTCTGGTACCAGTTGTCACGGGCGCATTTTATGTCACACAAAACAGCACGCGCGACAGCCAAGACTCGACTTGACTTCAGCCTACTCCAACACTCGGCCAAAATTTCAGCAACTTTGGACATAGAATTATTTCGGTAGTTTTCCAACGTAGTAAGTAGAAACTGATTTTTGGCAACGAAAATATAATGAAGGGACAGAAAATAAACGTGAACAAAAGGCACAATATACAGGAAACTCTTTTCCCAACTTTATATTTTAATTCGAGCATACAAAGAAACTCAACTCGAAGTACACCCGTGTATAAAAATGAAGATCACTCTTGACCCTCACAAGACTACTCTTAGCCTTAGGTTGTTTTCACTCTTGAAAACAGACTTAGGACTCTTCCTAACTCAAAACATGCACTCTTACACGTTTTTCTCTCTATGCCACAAAGGGAGTAGGTGTTGTCCATTTATAACATATGAACCAACCCCATTTACACAATAGTTGCCCATTTTTAGGCTTTGACACTTGCCCACTCAGCCCACTACTTTAGTCTAGTGTAGTTTACACCCCAACTACTAGGATCATGTAAATCATGCTAAAGTATCATGGGATCATGGCCCCAAAACGTGCTAACTCCTGCCATCTTTTAGGACAAAGCTCAACTGTTGCCCATGTGCACAGCATGTGCCGTAACCGCCATTGACTTTGTCAATCCAAGACTTGCTTCCCAATTTTGTGCCTTGGCTTGGAGCAGGTGCCAACGCCATTTTATCCAGCTGTATTGTGCCATAACTAGTCTTGCCATCGCCCACGAACTTGGCCCGTTTGCCACAACTCAATGCCATGACAAGTCTGTCCGCGCACTGCCTTCCCGTTGCACATTAGCCTACCTTTGCCTATCCATTTTTGCCTTGTCTTGGCATCACTGCCTCATGCCTTGATGCCTTTGCCATTATCAAGTGTCACCCTTAGCCCGAAACTCATTGTCAAGCCCTTGCCAAGCTGCCTCGCCTCCGTCAAAGCCTTGGCCATCACTTGCCCGTTTCCCTTTTTGACTTTGGTGCTACTCGTGCACCTGTCTTGCAACACTCTTGCTGCCTCATGACAACATTCTTTATGTCAAGTCGAACTCAAAGTGGTGGAGGTCTAACAGTTGGCCACTACCCTACCATAGAAAGTTGATAGGGCAGAAATTTGAGTGATGCGTCGCCAGCATGATGGCCGTGCGATGCGTCCAGTTATCATGAATCATAGCAGCAACAGGCAAAGCCCGCGTTGACCTTTTATCTAATAAATGCATCCCTTCCAGAAGTCGGGGTTCGTTGTATTATTAGCTCTAGAATTACCACAGTTATCCGAGTAGTAGATACCATCAAACAAACTATAACTGATTTAATGAACCATTCGCAGTTTCACAGTTTGAATTTGTTCATACATACACATGCATGGATTAATCCTTGAGACAAGCATATGACTACTGGCAGGATCAACCAGGTAGCATTCCTCATTGACGCCGACATCGCATGAGCATGGCCGACCAAAAGGGCACGGCCAAGTCCAAGACGAGCACGACCGTCATTCATAAGGAGCATTCTTTGGGCAGATAGGAGCCAATGAAGACCACATGCCCATTGCGTTTACCGAATTCGAGAGTCCAAGCATACTAGTCGTGGACCAAGCCATCGCAGGGCGAAGCGAGGATGACCTAGGACACAACTGCAGCTTTTGGTTCAACCCGCACGTCGAACGCGAGGGGCGAAAGGCAACCGATTGTTCTTGATAATGCCTTGGAATTAGGTATGCAACACAGAAAACCGATACCGAACAAGCCTAATTTGCGCTTGTGCCATGACTGAGATGGCATGCGGGCTAGGACATCGGTGATCAAGCAGGAATCCAACCTAGCCACACAAGCCGAACACCACTCATGTGTCGCACGTACACTTGCCTCGCCGATGCATGCCAACAACAGCCCCAACACGCGACGCGCAACCATGTGTTGTTGCCGATGCCAACATTGCAAAGCCAAGACAAGCCCCGCAAAGCACGAAAAAGGGGGTTGAAGCATAGAAACGAAGAAGGCGTCACAAGTTAAAGGCACGAACACAACCCACAACAACCGATGGCAATGGGCAATGTACTAAGCTTCGCCCCATGCACATGGCACCTTGCGGCGCTAGTTGCACGACACTCCGCCGTTCGTTGTCAAAAGCCATCAGCTGCCACGAGCGGTGCCAGACACAACCCACAACAACCGATGGCAATAGGCAATTTACCGAGCTTCGCCCCATGCGCATGGCACCTTGCGGCGCTACTTGCACGGTGCTTTGCCGTTCGGTTGCCAAAAGCCATCAGCCGCCACGAGCGATGTCGCCTCCCGATGTTGCCCGCAACAACCGATGGCAATCGACATGTACTGAGCTTCGCCCCATGCGCACGGCACCTTGCGGCGCTACTTGCACGATGCTCCGCCGTTCGTTGCCAAATGCCAATGTTTGCCACGAGCGGTGTCACCACCAGGCATACTACGAGCCCACACGAGTACTTGCCGGCGCGGTTTGTGAACTTCGGGGACGTAGCACGGACAAGCCGTGCATGCCCCCAATGCCCAGCCCCATGCCAGCGTCCCCCATGCATGCCCGCTCTGCCTGGCAGCAAGCACCTGAGGTGCCTTTCAACACCTCTACCCCCCTTATATAAACTTAAAAAAAAAAAACCCAAGTTTCAGGAGTAGACATGTTTTGGCCAGAGAATCATAATGGAGTTGTACAACGCCAAATAGCACAAACCAAGGTACAACTTAGCTAATATATTCACAAATGACTTTTAAACATTGTAAATGATATTTTTTACAAAAAATAATATTTTTTTTGAAATATTTTAATTAAAANCTTTGTCAATCCAAGACTTGCTACCCAGTTTCGTGCCTTGGCTTGGACCAGGTGCCACTACCATTGTATCCAGCTATATTTTGCCACAATTAGCCCATGCCATCTCCCACGAACTTGGCCCGTTTGCCGCAACTCAATGCCATGACAAGTCTACCCGCACATTGCCATCCTGTTGCACATTAGCCTGCCTCTGCCTATCCGTTTTTGCCTTGCCTTAGCATCACTGCCTCATGCCTTGATGCCTTTGCCATAATCAAGTGTCACCCTTAGCCCGCAACTCATTGTCAAGCCCTTGCCAAGCTGCCTCGCCTCCGTCAAAGCCTTGGCCATCACTTGCCCGTTTCCCTTTTTGACTTTGGTGCTACTCGCGCACCTGCTTTGCAACACTCTTGCTGCCTCATGACAACACTCATGTTGTCAAGTCGAGCTCAAAGTGGCAGAGATCTAACAAACCACCCACACCCTTTGAAACTCGACGTCCTCGTCGAGGTTAACTCAATTTACCTCCTCTCTCTTCAGCTACAATTGCATTGACACCAACAGCTTGTTTGTCACTGTTCAATGCCTCCAATGCAGCCCTCTTCTCCGCAGCAGTCATAGCATTCAACACTGCCTTATTCGAACAATCCCTCGCTCGATGTGGTCCATCACAAAGGAAACAACCACTGAATTTGCTGCACTTCTCCTTGCTCTTTGAAGTTCCAGCCTCTTGCTTTCCCTTCCCCTTATCTTCATATGCAATGCCATTCTCACATTTCTTCCACTCCTTTGCCTTGTCCATCTTTCCGTCGTTGGACTTTGAAGCAGAAATCTCATCACTCATGTGAAAATCGACCAATGCATCAGCCGCAGCCACGGCACTTGCAAGGTTTTGAATATTCTTCCTTCACAACTCAAGTTGTGCCCACTGTTGCAGCCCGCTCATGAAGTTGTGCAACTTGTCTTCTTCCGACATGTTGCTGATGCTCAGCATCAAAGATGTGAACTCTTTCACATATGCTCTAACTGATCCGGTGTGTTTCAACTTTTTTAGTTTGTCCCTAGCAATCCAAGACGTATTACTAGGAAGGAACTGATCCTACAATTCCTTTTTAAGCCGCTCCCATGACTCAATCTTTGATCTACTCAAACTTTCATCTTTAGCCACACGAGTGCACCACCATAACATAGCATCATCACTCAAATACATGCTTACTTTCTCCTCTTCTTCTTGCACACGAATAGCATGAAAGTACTGCTCCATATCCCAAAGAAAATTCTCCAATTCACGTGCACTCTTTGCACCTCCGAATGCCTTACGTTTAGGAAATCTCACCTTGAGACGTTCAACACCACGTTGAGGAGCATCCTCGCCCACAGCACGTCGCAGCACCACTGTCTCGGCCTTCAGATTTGCGTTCTCTCGGCTAAGCCTTGCTATTTCTGCCTCAAGATATGCAAGTCTTGTCACGAGAGACTGAAGTTCTTCACCTTCAAGAACATTTCTCACCAATGCTTCCAGTTCGTTAGCCTTTCCCGCAATTCATTGTTACCACCGGCCATGTTCTCGAACAAGACCTCGAAATCTACCACTGCACGTCGTGTCTCCGCCACGAGCCTGCTCCGCTCTGATACAATTTGTCACGGGCGCGTTTTATTTCTCACAAAAACAGCCCGCACGGAAGCCAAGACTCGCCTTGACTTCAGCCTGCTCCAACACTCGGCCAAAATTTCAGCAACTTTGGACTTTTGACTTATTTAGGCAGCTTTCCAACGTAGTAAGTAGATACTGATTTTAGGCAACAAAAATATAGTGAAGGGACAGAAAATTAAAGTGAACAAAAGGCACAATATATAGGAAACTCTTTTCCCAACTTTGTATTTAACTCGAGCATACAAAGAAACTCAACGCGAAGTACATCCGTGTACAAAAATGAAGATCACTCTTGACCCTCACAAGACTACTCTTAGCCTTAGGTTGTTTTCACTCTTGAAAACCAGATTTAGGACTCTTCCTAACACACTTGTGTACTCTCACACGTTATTCTCTCATATGCCACAAAGGGAATAGGTGCTGCCCATTTATAATACATGAACCAGCCCCATTTACACAATAGTTGCCCATTTTTAGGCTTTGACACTTGCCCACTCAGCCCACTGCTTTAGTCTAGTGTAGTTGACACCCCCAACTACTAGGATCATGTAAATCATGCTAAAGTATCATGGGATCATGGCCCCAAAACGTGTTAACTCCTTCCAGCTTTTAGGACAAAGCTCAACTGCTGCCCATGTGCACAGCATGTGCCGTAACCGCCATTGACTTTGTCAATCCAAGACTTGCTGCCCAATTTCGTGCCTTGGCTGGGACCAGGAGCCAATGCCATTGTATCCAGCTGCATTGTGCCACAATTAGCCTATGCCATCGCCCACGAACTTGGCCTATTTGCCGCAACTCAATGCCATGACAAGTCTGCCCGCACATTGCCTTCCCGTTGCACATTAGCCTGCCTTTGCCTATCCGTTTTTGCCTTGCCTTGGCATCACTGCCTCATGCCTTGATGCCTTTGCCATAATCAAGTGTCACCCTTAGCCCGCAACTCATTGTCAAGTCCTTGACTAGCTGCCTCGCCTCCGTCAAAGCCTTCACCATCACTTGGCAGTTTCCCTTTTTGACTTTGGTGCTACTCGCGCACCTGCTTTGCAACACTCTTGCTGCCTCATGACAACACTTTTGTTGTCAAGTCGAGCTCAAAGTGGCGGAGCTCTAACACTAAGCTTCGCCCCATGCACATGGCACCTTGAGGTGCTACTGAACGACGCGCCGTTTTGTTGCCAAAAGCCATCAGCCGCCACGAGCGATGTCGCCTCCCGCCCGCAGCAACCGATGGCAATGAGCAAGTACTGAGCTTAGCCCCACGCGCACGGCACCTTGCGGTGCTACTTACATGACGCTCCGCCGTTCGTTGCCAAAGCCATCAGCCGCCACGAGCGATGCTAGACACAATCCCCAACAACCGATGGCAATGGGCAACGTACTGAGCTTCGCCCCATGCGCATGGCACCTTGCGGCGCTAGTTGCACGACGCTTCACCATTTTGTTGCCAAAAGCCATCAGCCGCCACGAGCGATGTCGCCTCCTAATTTTGCCCGCAACATCCAATGGCAATCGACGCGTACTGAGCTTTTCCCCATGCGCATAGCACCTTGCGGTGCTACTTGCACGACGCTCCGCCTTTCGTTGCCAAAAGCCAATGTTCGCAACGAGCGATGCCAGACATAACCCCCAACAACCGATGGCAATGGGCAATGTACTGAGCTTCGCCCCATGCGCATGGCACCTTGCGGCGCTAGTTGCACGACGCTTTGCCGTTTCGTTGCCAAAAGCCATCAGCCGCCACGAGCGATGTCACCTCCCAATTTTGCCCGCAACATCCAATGGCAATTGACACGTACTAAGCTTCGCCCCATGCGCATAGCACCTTGCGGCGCTACTTGCACGACGCTCCGCCTTTCTTTGCCAAAAGCCAATGTTTGCCACGAGCGACGCCAGACATAACCCCTAACAACCGATGGCAATGGGCAACGTACTGAGCTTCGCCCCATGCGCATGGCACCTTGCGGCGCTAGTTGCACGACGTTTTGCCGTTTCGTTGCCCAAAGCCATCAGCCGCCACGAGCGATGTCGCCTACCGATTTTGCCCGCAACATCCAATGGCAATCGACACGTACTGAGCTTCGCCCCATGCGCAAAGCACCTTGCGGCGCTACTTGCACGACGCTCCGCCGTTTGTTGCCAAAAGCTAATATTTTCCACGAGCGGTGTCGCCACCAGGCATACTAAGAGCTCACACGAGTACTTGCCGGCGGTGTTTGCGAATATCGGGGTCGTAGCAAGGACTAGTCGTGCATGCCCCCAATGCCCACGCCCCGTGCCAGCGTCCCCCATGCATGCCCGACTCTGCCTGGCAGCAAGCACCTGAGGTGCCTTTTAACACCTCTAACCCCCTTATATATGCTTAAAAAAAAACCCAAGTTTCATGAGTAGACATGTTTTGGCCAGAGAATCATAATGGAGTTGTACAACACCAAATAGCACAAATCAAGGTACAACTTAGCTAATATATTCACAAATGACTTTTAAACATTGTAAATGATATTGTTTACAAAAAAACATATTTTTTTTGAAATATTTTTATTATAAAACAAAAAATACTTAATAAAATAGTAAAAAATAAGAAAATTATTATAAATATAGGAAAAAATGGAGAAAATTTCCAATACATCTAGTAATAATATAACACATAAAAGAGTAAATATTTTTATAAAAAAGTAACATAAAAACTATTTAAAATTACAAAAAATGCATAAAAATTAATAAAAAATAGATAAAAAATAGGTAAAATACATAATATTATTATAAATGCATATGGATTACCAACCACCATTAATCATGTGGAACCCCCGTTGTCGCAACCACCATAAGTGATTCTGACTTCAAACCGCCGCCGCCAACCACCAAGCATCGATTAACCGTCGCCGGTCGCTACCGCTCGAACCACCGCGACTTTCCACCACCGCCGCCAACGACCACCAACATCGTTGCGCTTGACATGTTGCTAAGCATTGGCTAGCACTAGACGTGGTGCGACGTGGAGCGATGTGGTGCGACTGGGCGGCTTGGTGCGACGTCGTGCCATGGTCGCGTCCTGCCATGTCCTGCGACGTCCTGCCACGTCCTGAGCCGTGCCATGGCCACGCCCTGCATGTCCTGCCACGTCCTGAGCCGTGCCATGGCCATGTCCTGTGACGTCCTGACGCGTGCCATGGCCACGTCCTGACACGTCCTGACACGTGCCATGGCCATGTCCTGCGACGTCCTGACACGTGCCATGGCCACGCCCTGTCATGTCCTGCGACGTCCTGACACGTCCTGAGTCGTGCCATGGCCATGTCCTGCGACGTCCTGACACGTCCTGAGCCGTGCCGTGGCCATGTCCTGCGACGTCCTGACACGTGCCATGGCCACGTCCTGACACGTGCCATGGCCACGTCCTGACACGTGCCATGGCCATGTCCTGCGACGTCCTGACACGTGCCATGGCCACGTCCTGACACGTCCTGACACGTGCCATGGCCATGTCCTGCGACGTCCTGACACGTCCTGACACGTGCCATGGCCACGCCCTGCATGTCCTGCCACGTCCTGAGCCGTGCCATGGCCATGTCCTGTGACGTCCTGACACGTGCCATGGCCACGTCCTGACACGTCCTGACACGTGCCATGGCCATGTCCTGCGACGTCCTGACACGTCCTGACACGTGCCATGGCCACGCCCTGCATGTCCTGCCACGTCCTGAGCCGTGCCATGGCCATGTCCTGTGACGTCCTGACACGTGCCATGGCCACGTCCTGACACGTCCTGACACGTGCCATGGCCATGTCCTGTGACGTCCTGACACGTCCTGACACGTGCCATGGCCACGCCCTGCATGTCCTGCCACGTCCTGAGCCGTGCCATGGCCATGTCCTGTGACGTCCTGACACGTGCCATGGCCACGTCCTGACACGTCCTGACACGTGCCATGGCCATGTCCTGCGACGTCCTGACACGTCCCGACACGTCCTGACACGTGCCATGGCCACGCCCTGCATGTCCTGCCACGTCCTGAGCCGTGCCATGGCCATGTCCTGTGACGTCCTGACACGTGCCATGGCCACGTCCTGACACGTCCTGACACGTGCCATGGCCATGTCCTGCGACGTCCTGACACGTCCTGACACGTCCTGAC
>NW_017675864.1:47774-57683 GCF_001879085.1 Nicotiana attenuata | reverse complement strand
TGAACAAGTTCTTTGTCCGGGCTCAGGACCCGCAGTACTATGAACGACTAATGATGATTGAGAACCACAAGTTCTCCGACATTATCAAATTAGGTGAAAGAATTGAAGAATGTATTAAAAGTGGTATGGTTACAAATTTTGAAGCCTTGCAAGCTACAAATAAGGCTTTACAGTCCGGTGGTGTGTCTAAGAAAAGGGACGTGGGAGCCGTGATGGTTGCACAAAGGACCAAGTCTCCCCTCAAGTACCAAACTTACCCAACACCTCCACTCATATACCAGCCAACCCCAAATTACCAAGCACCCTCACCCTCGTACCAAGCTCCGCCACCAGCTTATCAATCATCTCCACCTCCTACATATCAACCTACTTCACCCAGATACTCCCAACCCGCTCATGTCTACCAAACTTATAATGCTCAACCATCTCCTTATCAATCACCCCCTGCACGCCAAAACTTCCCTAGACCTCGACCTAATTTTGACCGTAGACCTCCAAAACAATATACCGCCATCGCCGAACCCATCGACCAACTGTATGAGAGGCTCAAAGCTACTGGTTATGTCACCCTCATCCCTGCTGCAACCCCTGAGAATCCTTCTCAATGGGTTTACCCAAACAAGTCCTGTGCATACCACTCCGGCATGAAAGGGCACAACATCAATGAATGCCACTCTTTGAAGACAAGATACAATCTTTGATTGATAACAAGATCATTGTGGCAAAGGAACCCGCTCCAAACATTCGCAACAATCCTCTGCGAGACCATAAGGGTGGAGGTATCCACATGATTGAAGTAGAAGATGACTGGGATCCCGAGGGATCAATCGGGTTGATCGCAGAAGGTGATGACCCAAAGAAACCGGCAATTACTCTCAAACCGATCATAGTCCAGATCCAACCGTCTGAAGACGCTGAGGTGAATATGTCTATACCTCTTGAGTTTGAAGCAGCGCCACCCGCAAAAACACCAGTACCAATTGAGGTTGAATTCATGTCTCCGGCAAATGCACCCGCACCATTTGAGGTTGCAGTCTTGCCAACTAAGGCGCATGTTCCGTTTGAAGTGGCGATTTCAACCACGCCACCCTTCTATACAAATGTTATACCTTGGGACTATACAGCCGAGGCGAGAAGGAAGGGCAAGGTTAGGATTGAAGAAACTGTCGCAACATAGGGTATGACAAGAACTGGTAGAGTCTATACCCCTGAGCATCTGGCTGAATCAAGCAAGCAGGCCTCCGACCGGCCGCCCCTCATTGAGACAGGTCCGGATGACCTTTGGAGGAAAATACAGGCCAAGGAATACTCGGTTATCGACCAGTTAAACAAGACGCCAGCACAAATATCCATTCTCTCTTTGCTGCAAAATTCTGAGATGCACAAGAATGCTCCGTTGAAGGTGCTGAATGAAGCGTATGTACCAAATAACATCACTAGCGGGGAAATGGATAATATGGTACGACACGTTATGGAAAGCCATAAGAACACCTTTTATGAGGACGAGCTGCCACCTGAAGGGCTGGGGCACAACAAAGCACTGCACATCACCGTGCAATGCGAAGATTATTTCATCACTAGGATCCTGATCGACGGAGGTTCTAGTCTTAACATTTGTCCGCTGGTAACACTCAAGAAGTTGGGCAAAGGGCTGCATGAGATAAAGGATGGAGCAATCAATGTGAAAGCCTTCGATGGTTCTCAGAGATCCACCATTGGTGAGATTAGTCTATGCCTGCAGATGGGACCAACCTGGTTCGAGGTCAATTTCCAGGTAATAGATGTACCATCGTCTTACAACTTGCTGCTGGGACGGCCATGGATCCATGCTGCTGGGGCCATAGCATCAACGCTGCATCAGGCAGTAAAGTTCGAATGGAATCACCAAGAAGTAATCATTCACGGCGATGGTAGCAATCCTATATACAGTCGCCAGACCATTCTGGCGATCGAGGGAAGAAGGAAGCTGGGTGGAGAAACTTACCACCACATTGAATGGGTCAATGCTATCGACAAAGACAAATGGTGGGATAGCAAAATCGAGAGTATATTGAGTTGGAGTGGGTACGAACCTGGCAAAGGGCTCGGCAAGAACCTCCAAGGAATCTCTAAACCCATAAAACTCAAGAAACATGGCACTACCTTCGGTTTGGGATATGAATACACCTAGGAAGAGTTTAATAGCTGGTCGCCACCACGGCGCTGTCCTTACTACCCATTAGAGCAGCCAATACCGCATCTGGAGCAGACTTTCCAACAGGCCGACATTATTTATGGGTTAGATGAAGAAGAAGCACTTGCAGCAGTGAAGAACTTGTTTCTAGAGGACAGTGATATGGACTGTTGTGTTATTCTCGAGGAGGAGGGGGAGGAAGGCCCTTCCATACAGGCTGTGAGCAGAGGGATGCATCTCAAGAATTGGACCCTCAGGACAACCAAAGCCCGACGAGCCTCGGGTTAGCAAGGCTAAAACAAGCATTATTCACTATTTTATTTGCTAAATGATTTTCTTTTCGCATTTTTTAATTCCCACAGTAAGATCTTCGATTTGAAAATAGTTATTCAATTTATCAAAAACATGTTTGATTTTTCTTATGAATTAATATTTATTGCTATCGTTTTCCTCCTTACTTTACCAATACAGCATTACTATTACTTATCTTGATGAACCAATGACTGTGACATGCAATGAGACAACGCAACAAACGGACATGGATTCAGAGGAAGATGACATACCTGGCGAGATTGTCAAAGAAGTTGAGAACTTTGAGAACAGAACTAAGTCCAACCTGGACGAGACCGAAATTGTCAACCTGGGAGATTCAGAAAATGTCAAGGAAACGCGAATCACCATTCACCTGTCGTCATCAGAGAAGAAAGAATACACAAAATTTCTAAAGGAGTATGAGGACATATTCGCTTGGTCGTATGATGACATGATTGGTCTGAGTACGTCTATTGTGGCTCACAAACTGCCAACCGATCCAATGTGTCCACTGGTAAAGCAAAAGCTCAGAAAGCTCAAGCCTGATATGAGTTTGAAAATCAAGGAAGAAGTCACCAAGCAGATCAAAGCCAAGGTTCTTAGGGTGGTTGAGTACCCAACATGGTTAGCCAACATTGTGCCAGTGCCGAAGAAGGATGGGAAGGTCAGAGTCTGTGTCGACTACCGGGATCTCAACCGGGCCAGTTCGAAAGATGACTTCCCTTTGCCAAATATACACATCCTGATTGACAATTGCGCCAAGCATGAGCTACAGTCATTCGTAGATTGCTTCGCTGGTTATCATTAGATCTGGATGGATGAGGAAGATGCTGAGAAAATGGCTTTTATTACGTCGTGGGGAATGTACTGTTACAAGATGATGCCATTCGGCCTGAAGAATGCAGGGGCCACCTACATGAGGGCCATGACTACCATCTTCCATGATATGATACACAAGGAGATAGAGGTATATGTGGAGGGATGTTATTATCAAGTCCAAGAAGGCCACTGACCACATAGAAGATCTGAGGAAGTTCTTCAACAGACTGCGGAGATACAACCTGAAACTAAACCCCGCAAAGTGCGCATTTGGGGTTCCTGCGGGGAAATTGCTTTGGTTTATTATGAGCCGCCGAGGAATAGAATTGGATCCATCGAAAGTCAAAGCCATTCAAGAGCTACCACCGCCAAGGAACAAGAAGGATGTGATGAGTTTCTTGGGAAGGCTTGACTACATCAGCCGATTCATAGCACAGTCTACAGTTATCTGTGAGCCAATCTTTAAGATGCTAAAGAAGGACGCCGCCACCAAATGGACCGATGACTGCCAAAAGGCCTTCGACAAAATCAAGGAGTACCTGTCAACACCACCAGTCTTAGTCCCGCCCGAGCCGGTAGACCCTTATTACTCTACCTTGCGGTGTTAGATGGAGCTTTCGGCTGTGTTCTGGGGCAGCATGATGAAACAGGGAGAAAGAGCAAGCCATTTATTATCTCAGCAAGAAGTTCACCCCGTACGAGTCCCGGTATTCTCTATTGGAACGCACCTGTTATGCTTTGACTTGGGTAGCTCAGAAGCTGAGACATTACTTCTGTGCCTATACTACATATCTCATATCGAGAATGGATCCCTTGAAGTACATCTTTCAGAAGCCCATGCCCACTGGCAAGCTAGCCAAGTGGCAAATCCTGTTGAGTGAGTTTGATATTGTTTACGTGACTCAGAAAGTGGTTAAGGGACAGGCACTGGCAGACCACCTTGCTGAAAACCCCGTGGATGGAGGATACGAACCCCTGAAAACGTATTTTCCTGATGAAGAGGTATTATTCATAGGAGAAGACATTGCAGAATCCTATGATGGTTGGAGAATGTTCTTCGATGGAGCAGCAAACTTCAAAGGAGTTGGCATAGGATTAGTCTTAATATCAGAAACCGGTCAGCATTATCCGGTGTCTGCCAAACTCAGTTTCCCCTGCACCAACAATATGGCCGAGTATGAAGCTTACATCTTAGGACTCAAAATGGCCATTGACATGAACGTTCAAGAGCTGCTAGTGATTGGAGATTCAGGCTTACTTATACATCAGGTAGAGGAGAATGGGCAACCAAGAACTCTAAGATACTCCCGTATCTGCATCACGTGCAGGAGTTGATAATGAGGTTCATGAAGACGGAATTCCAGCATGTTCCTAGAGTCTAGAATGAGTTCGCCGATGCATTGTCTACCCTATCATCTATGATACAGCATTCCGATAAGAATTTCATTGATCCCATTCCGGTAAAAATAATCAGCCAGCTTACTGTGCCCATGTTGAAGAGGAAGCAGATGGAAAGTCTTGGTTTCATGATATCTAGGAATATTTGGCAAAAGGAGAGTACCCAGAGCTTGCTAATCCTACTCAGAAACGCACACTTCGGAGATTGTCCAACAACTTCTTTCACAGCGGAGGAATCCTGTATAGGAGGACTCCCGATTTAGGATTATTGAGATGTGTCGACGCAAGAAGCATCCAGGCTACTAGAGGAAATTCATGCTGGGACCTGTGGTCCACATATGAACGGTTTTGTCTTAGCGAAGAAGATACTCCGGGCTGGTTACTTTTGGATGAGTATGGAAATGGACTGCATCCAGTATGTTCGGAAATGCCACCGTTGTCAGATACATGCGGACATGATAAAGGTGCCTCCGAGCGAGCTTAATGCAACAAGCTCACCGTGGCCGTTCGCCGCCTGGGGAATGGACGTTATTGGACCAATTGAGCCTGCTGTTTCCAACGGACACAGGTTTATCCTAGTAGCCATCGACTATTTCACCAAATGGGTCAAAGCAGCATCTTACGAAGCAGTGACTAAGAAATTTGTGGTAGACTTTGTTCGCGACCGCATTGTTTGTCGATTCGGAATTCCAGAGTCAATCATTACTGATAATGGCTCCAATCTCAACAGCGATTTGATTAAAGCTATGTGCGAAACTTTCAAGATCAAACACAAGAATTCCACAGCCTTTATGCCTCAGATGAATGGAGCTGTAGAAGCTGCCAACAAGAATATCAAAAGATATTGAGGAAAATGATAGAGGAGCATAGACAGTGGCACGAGAAGTTATCGTTTGCTCTACTGGTATATCGCACCACAGTCCGCATATCAACTGGGGCAACCCCTTACATGCTGGTTTACGGTACATAAGTTGTCATTCCCGCTGAGGTTGAAATTCCTTCCCTAAGGATCATACAAGAAGCTGAGCTCGGCGACGCGGAGTGGGTAAAAAGTCGTTATGAGCAACTATCCTTTATAGACGGAAAGAGAATGAATGCATTTTGCCATGGTCAACTTTATTAGAACATAATGTCCAGAGCCTTTAACAAAAGAGTTAAGCGAAGACAGTTCACACCGGGGCAGCTGGTGTTGAAGAAAATTTTTCCGCATCAAGATGAAGCCAAAGGGAAGTTTTCTCCCAATTGGCAGGGTCCATACATGGTTCACCGGGTTTTGATAGGAGGAGCCCTCATACTTGCAGAAATGGACGGAGAAGTCTGGCCAAAGCCGATCAATTCAGATGCAGTCAAGCGTTACTATGTGTAACTTTATGCTTTCCTTATATGATGTAAATTGAACTACGCTTGACCTGATTCCCGTTTACGAGGGGATACGTAGGTAGCCCTATGGGTTCGGTCACAATTCAATAAATTCATTTCCCCCCGCAATTGGAAACTGGGGTAGAATTTTGAGGAGGACCCTCAAAATTCCGAAGTAATTTCGGCCGATCGCCGCATGAGCTACAGTCAGAAGCGTCAACCCATCAAACTAGGGCAGAATTTTGAGGAGGACCCTCAAAATTCCGTAGCAGGAGAGGTTGCAATGTCCTGAACTACGTCACAGTCGCCGGTTCATCTAAAAGCTATTTTTTATTATACATTTATGTCATGCTTTTACAAAATCATGCACGTTTATTATTGAAACTGCTTTGTTTAGCAACGCTACCCCAATGATACAGACGGTACCACCAGATCAATGCCGAACAAGTCAAGCAAAGCCAGCAGGGATACGAACTAACCTTCCCCCTTACAAAACTCACGATTTTTCTTTGGATGCAGGCACTAGGATTGCGAAATCATTAAACATACTGTACAACGGTGGAACAAACATTGTTCAAAAATACGATTCTCAGAACCGTTGCACTTGCCAAAATTTGCTATCAGCATATACAAGTAATGCTCTGTAGTCACAATGCTCCCAGTAGTCACAACGCTGCAATATGCTCTCAGCTAAGAAAACTCAATGTCATTTGCTATTTTATTTCTTGCATAAGGCTACCATTCTGCCTTCCGAGGTTAAGCTCTACCTCCATCTGCATCTGCATTGCATAAGGCTACCATTCTGTCTTCCAATTTGCATAAGGCTACCATTCTGCCTTCCGAGGTTAAGCTCTACCTCCATCCACATCTGCATTGCATAAGGCTACCATTCTGCCTTCCAATTTTCATAAGGCTACTATTCTACCTTCCAAGGTTAAACGCTACAACCATCCACATCTGCATTGCATACGGCTACCATTCTGCCTTCCGAGGTTAAGCTCTACCTCCATCTGCATTTGCATTGCATAAGGCTACCATTTTGCCTTCCGATTTGCATAAGGCTACCATTCTGTCTTCCGAGACTAAACGCTGTCTCCATCCACATTTGCATTGCATAAGGCTACCATTCTGCCTTCCGAGACTAAACGCTGTCTCCATCTGCATTTGCATTGCATAGGGCTACTATTCTGCCTTCCCATCTGCATGGCTGAAAGATCGCCACATATTGCATCTGCATGGCTGAAAGATCGCCTCATACTGCATTGCATTGCTGAAAGATCACCACATACTACATCTGCATGGCTGAAAGATCGCCTCATACTGCATCCGCATGGCTTAAAGATCGCCTCATACTGCATCCTTCATGGGCTGAAACTATCGCCAACTCATCCAAAGGCGTCATCGTCGAGGCACTATCTTCATAGCCCGAGAACACCATGTCATGGCCTGAGGATCTCTTTCACTCTTTTGCATATCATTATTCAAAGGCGTCATGGTCCGGAGGCACCATCCTCATAGCCCGAGAACATCATTTTCATGGCCTGCGAATCCCATATCATACGCTCCATGGCCCGGGACATCATGGTCTAAGGACATCATTCGCATTGTCCGAAGACAACATTCATGGTCCGGCGGGAATTTGCATCATGTTTAAATTTATGCATAGTATACGCTTGTATTTCTTCTATTTGCAGGTGAAACGGCAAGCAATGGCTATCCCAGCAGGAGCGATACCGCTCCAGTTCCCTCAAGCCATATCAAACCTAACCATTCCCATAAACCGTTCACTCACCCAGCCGTAGATGTGGCGTCCGTTCTTGAAATAGCTTCATCGGTATACTCCGCCGATGATCCGGAACTACATACGGGCCTGATTCCTGTGAAACCAGGGATATGTAGGCAGCTCAGAAGCCAGGGTGCGGCCTAAATCTTCCCAAACCGTTTTGCTCGGTCAAAATTGGCCATCATTTCTTTACCCGAAAACTCTTTCATCCTTCCCGGTTAAGGTGGGGCAGCTGTTGACACCCAATTTTTCCTCAAACTATTTTTAAATTTGCATATAGGCCTTCAAAATCACTTTTTATAATAATTGGTATTTTTCCATAATTTTCCATATTATTATCAATTTATTTTTTAATTTATTCAGTATTTTATATCCAATAATTATTCATAAATTGCATTACAAGTAATTTCAAAGTATTTCTTAACTCAATATATCATTTTTAATCCTATTTCACAAATTAGCGAATTCGGCATTGTTTGGCTATAATTACAACAATTTTGCAATTATAGCCTAATTGTACACTTTATGCTATTTTAATTCAATAATCAGTCATTTCATATTTTTCATATTAGTTAATTACCTTAATTTCACCTATTTAGCTTTAATTTCATTTTATCTAATTATTAGCCATTTTATTAATTATTTATCTAATTTAGTTGGGTATTTAACAAGTAGCCACTCTTATTTAAACTATAACCAAAATCAAACCAACCCCAAACCCAATTAAATAACCCGTCAGACCCAAGCCCAAACCCAAACCATACCCACCCAATCCCTGGTCCAATCTGGACCGTCGATCAATTCTAATCAATGGTACAGATCTCCCCTTACCATATTAAACCCTAACGACTACCCCCATCTCTCGTTTCCCCCTCTGATTTCTCTCCCAACCGACCAATCTAACTCCCTCTCTATATCTCTTGTTCTCTCTAGAACCTTCTCTTCTCTCCTCTTCTCCGATGGACCCTGTCCACCTTCTCCGGTCACCTCCCTCGCCGGAAACCATGGCCTCTCATCATCTCCTGGACTGTGCTTCACTCCACGCCGGTTTAACACTACCCTGAGGTCCTCAGGTGAACCTGGAGCGGTTCAACTCCTATCCATGGTCTTTCACACCATTTTTCGGCCATCCATGGCTGTTTGAGTAAGATCTATGGCTTTTCCGGCTAAAATCGGTAACACTTTAAGGTTTTCTCATCTTCTCTGGGTTCTCTGAAACCCTAACTCTTAAGATTTTCCAATTTCTTTTAGCTCTGTCTTAGATCTGTGTATATTATGAGCTTTTGTTGTTTTCCTCAAAGGTTTTTCCGACTTTTCTAAAATAACTCCTCACCTTCGAACTAGGAAACGATTCTTTCTTCTGATTTTTGTTTTAATCTGCAATATGCTTTTTCCTCTATTCGAGTTATTCTGATAAAAATCCTAATTTCGTCCCTTAAACTTCTTAGATCTGTACAGATCTGAGAAGGATCGAACTTATTTTACTTGTTTTATGGAAAATCTCCTGATTTTCGAGTGGTTTGTCATCTTCCTAAACTAGGGTTTTTGAAAATCTTTTCTTCTAAACACTCTCCGATTTTAAGTGTATCTACGTGTTTTGACTGATTTTGTTGGGTTCTTCCTTGACCCTAACTAGCCTACGTCGAAAACCCTAATTTTTAGGGTTCTTCGTTTGGTTGTATTAGCATGACTTACTAATTCTCATATTTCTTTTGAGCTCTTGTGATTTCTTGTGACTGCCTTGCCTTGATATGCTTCTACTGAGTTTCTCAGCCTAGACTTACATCAATTCTATGTGTTTGTGTTCATCTTGACTGTTCGCATCAAGACTTGCATCTTTCTCACTGATTCAGTATCATTTTATCTTCATGTTTTGCTACAGTCGTGTGCTAATTCTTGACTACCCATGTCTTACTCTATTTATATGTTAAACATGCTGACTCTTTTCCATGATTTTCTCATTGATTGATTCTAAATTCCATATTACTTGGTGTGATTTTGAACATTTTCCCCTTTAGACCCCCCCGTAAAGTACCTTTCCACTTAAATTTCGATTGGTTTGCTT
>NW_017675864.1:5929-46234 GCF_001879085.1 Nicotiana attenuata | reverse complement strand
CATATATAATCCTACACAAGGGTTTTACAATTTTCCCATAATTTTAGGAATTTAAATTGATTTGTTTTCTTCCCTTTTATTCATAAAATCCCAATAATTGTTTCTCAAATTATTGTTATGATGATTTAGTCATTTAATTTCTATATTTATGCCAATATATGGTTAATATATTTTTTATGCATTTTTATAATCGCATTTGGTATTTTTAAGCTAAAATTGCATATAATTGCAATATTAGCCCATTTAATGTATAATTACATTCTGTATGCATAAAATTTGTCCCTATATTTTTAAAATGATAAATATATATTTTAAATCATTTTTGGTACATAAAATTATTTTCCAGAATTATTTATTATAAATTAAATAAGGGAAAATTGGCTATTTAAATTATAGCCAGATTGGCATTTAAATTATAGCCTAAATTGAAGCCAACCCCAACCCAATTTCCTATTAAAATACCGACCCAGGCCCTATACAAACTTACCCGACCCGGAATTCATTAAATCCTGGCCGTTGATCTTACTTCCTTCCTTTTTTAATTCCTAAGACCCTAACTTCCTTTCCAAACGGGCGCCGCCTCTGTATTCTCTCGTCTCCTTTCTTCTCTCAACCTAACCCCAACCCCCTTTCAACCGCCGCCCCCTTCTCCGGTCGTCTCCGGTGACTACCTTTCAACTCCTAAGCCTCCAATGGTCCCTCCATTGCCATGCTCATTTTCTCTGAAGCCTTCAAGGGCCCTAGGCCAAGTCGACTTGTATCTAGGGTTTGCTGTTTTGTATGTTCATGGCTACTCCGGTGTGATTTCGAGCAAAATCACACTGTATTTGTTACGATCTTTGAGTTTCTAAACAGGTTCTTCCATCTCTACTTGGGTTTCTTCTGAAACCCTAATTTTTGTTTGCATCTCTTAGATCTGTGCTATTTTTAAACGATTCAAATCCGTTCCTTTTATGTTTTACACTGATCTTGAACCTCTTTTGCAAAAATCATCGATTTCAAGTTGTTTTTACTTTCTTCTAAAGTTAGGGGGTTTTTTTCCAGAACTTCTTCTACGATTCTTTTAAATCGATTTTTTATGTTTTAATTCTATCCTTTGCATATCTCGACTGATTCTATGTTTTACTGCTTTTTCAACTTGCCTATGCTGAAAGCCCTAATTTTTAAGGTTCTTCGTTTGGTTTCTGTGTATTAGCATGACTGACCGGTTCCCATTTTTGAGTTCTTGTGATTTCTAGTGACTGCCTCACCTTGATATGCTTCTACTGAGTTTCTCAGCCTAAACTTACACTGATTTTGTGTGTTTGTGTTCATCTTGACTGTTCACATCAAGATTTGCATCTTTCTCATTGATTCGATATTGTTTAACTTTCATGTTTGCTAGAGTTGTGTGCCAATTCTTGACTATCCATGTCTTACTCTATTTATATGTTAAACATGCTGACTCTTTTTCATGACCTTCTCTTTGATTGATTCTGAATTCCCTGTTACTTGGTTTGATTTGAACACCTTATCTTTAAACCCCCCGATTCCTATCTTTCCACATAATTATATTAATTTGCTTTCCTAATTAATTTTTCCTTGCCTTGTCTGCATTGTTACTTGATTCTTACTAATTGTTTCCTTAATCAAAACTTTCTGAACCTAGCCTTAATTACCTGTTCTATACTTGTACTATTTTGAAATCTTTTCTTATTTGTTTTACTCCAGCTGTGTATGATTTCTTTCCTTACTTGTCACCTGCTCTTTACTGTTTGCACTGATTCCCTTAATTAAAGGGAGATTCGAACCAATTTTTATAGTGAGTTCTATAATTACTGAACAATTTGATTCTTGCCTTATTTTTAACCAGTTTTCAAACTACAATATAAATGGCTCTCTTCTACGGTCTTAACACACAAACTCTTGGTTCAAAAACTCTCTCACACACTTAAAATTTTCTGCTCTCTTTTGTGCTACTTGCTACTGCTCTAAGTTAGTCGGCTGCAAGCCAAGGCTAACCATTGTGTTCTCCTGCTCTTTCACTTTGCTTGCTGTCTTCTTTACTGGTATGTTCTAGTTTCAATTCAAAGTTTCAACAACAATATGATTTTTTTGTTGCTTCAGTTCATTCTGTTTCTAGTTTGTTTCTATTTGTGGTTTTGCTGTGAAATTTGTAGTTAATATGTTTACATTATTAGCATGTTATGAACTTCCCTTCTTTTAGAATCAGTGTATTACCCCCTTTGTTTGTTTCTGAGCATTCCTAGACATTTGCTTGATTATGTGTTGGCAATCAAGTGTTCATGAATCCCAAACCCCCTGACCCCTGTTTGTGACTACTGAATTTACTTTAGTTCTATGACTATTGGCTATGCATGAACCTGTCTTAAGGGTTATGTTTGGACATCTATTCATTACTCCAATCTCTTTTCAAACTGCCTTTGTGGTTTTTACTAAATTACTTTCGAACAAACTTCTTTTAATACATTTTTCACTACAAAAACCTTTCAACTTGTGTCAAGCACTTCCACTTTACTCCTAGGTTAATAAGTTCTTCCCCCTCCAGTATGTGTACTGCCTTGGGATCCTCTTGAGAACCCTCTGAACTCTAGCATACTGAGGCTGGACCTCCCACACTGCACTTATTCAATTTGGTTACCAGGTCTAGGTGTAAGCACTGCCCAGGATCCTTGAGGTCCTTAGGAAACTTTGATGCACCTGGACTATAACATTGTCTATGGAATTGAGGCATTTGAGGCCATTGGAGGCTTTGGAAATTCGGGGCTAATTGAAGTCTCCCTATAGAATAGCTTCTTATTTTCTTATTTACTTATGTAATTCATTCATATGGTTTGTAATAATTTGTAAACAGATATTGGGGTAATTAGTAAAAAAGGGATGGGTAGATACATGTTTGTGGAGTAATACGGATAGAAATCATGCTCGTAGGACTTTACATTCTGATTTGATTGCTTTAACAAGTAGAAATCATGTTGATAGGGCTTTGCATCATGTCGTGTTTATCTCGCCATGCTAGAAACCATGCCTATAGGTCTCAAATAATACCGTAATAGAAGTCATGTCTTCAATGCCTTAAAATCAGCCTACGAAGTAGATGCCATGCCTATAGGATGTAATTTAATCCAGATTCTGTTATAACAAGTGTTTATGTATGTTTCCATGCCTACAAGTCTTTAAAATCAGATTTGAACCTAGATGTCATGCCTATTGGGTACGCTACCAAATCCTGCCTACGGATCTCGCTTAAGTTTTGTTTAAAGGACTCAATTCCGGTTATCGTTTAGTTCACTTCTGAATTGGTTATGTATTTCATATTTCCTGAAACAAGTTCTTTAAAACTGCCTCAATCTATCACTAGATATCATGCCTATAAGTATTATAGAAATCCGTTTCAAAACCTGCTTTGTTTTCATTATATAAATATACTAATCAGTGCTCCGCGTATAGGAAAGCCTTAGGGCGTTTTTCTGCAACTCTGAAATTGTTTTATCGCTTAATGTTTTTTTCCCCTGATTTTAACCGGCTTCAAAAACTCAATAGGCAACTGCTAGGGTCATTACTCCTGAGTTTGTTGTAAAAAAATAAATTGCCAGCCTCCTACATGTTCACCTAAGCATCCTGCCTTAGGATACTGTTCAATAGAAGGCCCTTAATTGTGTTTGAGTCGTGCTGTTTCTATGTCTTGTTTGAGGAGGAAATTTTGAGCCTCTAATTGCTCCATTTATCTTATGTGCTAAAAGTCCTAATTGTTTTTGCTTGTCGCCTTAGAATTTTCACCTTTAAAACCATTAGGGGTTTGTCTAGAACCACCTATAGGTAGAGGTCCTAAGTCTCTCCAGGACCATTAGGAAGGGACGGGTAACAGCACGCAATAGAGATCGTTGTCCAAACACTCGCTTTGCATGACCGCTAAGGGGATGGGAGGGTAGATATGGATATGATGACCCGTGCGCTAATGCCACGCGTAGCCCCTTTCCAAGGAGTGATTACCGGGCATTGTACTGATGTGATCCTATAGGCTAACCAACCTAGGACCTCCCTCTTCCCAAATTCTCTTTACCTGAAGCTTTACTTTCCCTTTTTTTAATACACATAACCTGTTTAAATCCTTGTTTTATTGTTTGAGGTACAATACCCAACATGCTCTGCTTGCAATTATCTACTTAAATTGTTTATGAACTAATTCGTAAGTATAAGTTCGGCCGGGATCCACAGTTGTGGACCAAGAGGGGTGCCTAACACCTTCCCCTCGAGGTTATTTCGAGCCCTTACCCTAATCTCTGGTAATGCAAACCAATCTAAGAGTTAACCACTCTAGGTGCCCTAACGCACCTTAAAAATCGTTAGGTGGCGACTCTTCAAATACCCAATTCCCAAAAGGAAATGAGTTATTACCACCCATGAATGTCGAAACCTGGACATCTCTCCCCCGCGAGGGAGGGGGAGAAAAGGGGGCGCGACAGTGATCATAGTGAGCGGTAAGATTGTTCCAACTAGCGTGGTTCGGGAGAATATATTTAGTAAATTGTGATAGCTGCTCGGGAGAGAATTACGACACCTAAAGTGCTCACGATCAGTAGAAAATAATTAGAAAATTATAGGAGATGTAGCGGGAAGGATTCCGACAATTGGGGAAATCATAACTCTAGACCTCCTTAATCTTGTTTCTAACCCTTATTATCTTTAGTTGTTAATTTATTATTTTAATTTGTTAGTTAATTAGTTAAACATAAGAATCTTAATATTTATAACTTAGGAATTGTTCAAGCTTGTCTTCTTGGTAATAGTGAACAGTTGTAGCTAAACCTTAGTTCTCTGTGGGATTCGACTCCGGACTTTTAGACCGGATTATATTTGCAGCGATCGCTTATCCTTTTTAAGACTAGAGTTGACACCTGAAATGCTCACGATCAGTAGAGAATAATCAGGCAAAATTATAGGATGCGTAGAGGGAAGGATTCCGACAATTGGGAAAGTCATCTCTCTAGACCTCCTTAATATTGTCTCCAACCCTTAGTATCTTTAGTTGTTAATTTACTACTTTAATTTGTTAGTTAATTAGTTAAACATAAGAATCTTTATATTTATAACTTAGGAATTGTTCGAACTTGTCTTATTGGTGATAGTGAACAGTCATAGCTAAATCTTAGTTCTTTGTGGGATTCGACTCCGGACTTTTAGACCGAATTATATTTGCAAACGGCCGCTTATCCTTTTTAGGACTATCGTCATTCGAATTGAAAATCAGATAAAGGATTCTATAATAAATATTGGTGCCTACATTTTGTGTCCGCATATAGATGGAAGTGGAGCAGGGCGGGGCGGGGCGGGGGCGGGTTGAGGTTGAACCCGCAAAATTTTAACACCCCCCACCCCCACCCCGCAAAGTAATTTTCTGTGATTTTAACCCGCCCCCGCAAAAATTGTTCCTTCTTTCTTTTTTTCTTTTTTTTTTTTTTTACTTAAAACATTAGTAAAAGTTTTATATATTTGAAAGGCTGACCTTTTAGGATAACCTTTTCTATTCAGCTTTCTTGTTTTTATGCTTAAAATCTTGGAGTGAAAACTTGCAGGTGTCTCAAATATGCATAGTTCACATACCTTTTTTTCAACTTAACTTTAAAAACTACTTTTTTGTCAAATCTCACATTTTTCATGTCCAAACGCATACAAAGCCTTTTCATATTCACTGAACAGATTATAGACAGGGAGACCTATTCGAATCATACAGAAACCTCCACTGGTAAACCTTTACAATTGAATAGGTACGTATTTGGTACTAATACAAAATGGACAATTCAAAAAGGCAAAGCTACTAAAAAGAGATGAATATTCCTGTTTGTACAATTGAATAAACAATTAATGGTTAATATGAATATTTCAAGTATAATGTATCCTGCTAGCAGAGTGAATTGATCAAAGTTCAAGCTTTGAGTTTCCCAGTTGGCTAAACGTAATAGCCATGTCCATACCCTGTACCATCGTTGGAACAGCTACATCATAGGGGCACTCTCTGGAAAACCCAGCCTTCCCAGACTTCTGAACTTTCTTTATGCACCTCTTAAACTTCTCATGGCATTTAACGTTTGTCATACCTGGAAGTTGGAAGCAATTGAATCAAACACTGAGCTATAAAGTTCACCAAACAAACCATATTTCATTGCAAGTTCTTCCTCTCTTTAACAGGTGTAACTACAATGATTAGGATGTAAAAAGCATTTTATGAACAAAATGATCAATTTGGTGAATAATGTGGGACGGGAAGGTAGGCATTACTTGGATGCTTACAGATTCGCATGGAAATACATGCCAGCAAAAGAAGCTATCACGTAATTTTTCCTTTGAGTTTATTGCTCTTTCTTTATCCAAAATTTCTCAGCGCTTCCTCATTAGAAGGATTTTAACAAAAGTGAATTATGGCTTAGAATCATTTTATAGTTCAGTTTAACCAACAAAATCACTTCTCCGGTAAAATTTAGAAACTAGATCCATAAGGATTCAAAGCATGTGTGATTCTACGGCAAGAACCAAGCTCCCTCCCCATCCTGTAGTGCTATGGGGCACCAGAAAAGACAAACAACTAAAAGTTTAAAAACCGTAAGGCATGATTTTTCTTCTCTGTAGCATCATAGGCTGCTGAAAGGGAAGTCATCCGCTCCAAACTTTATGCATAAGGGCTACCGCTTATAGTTTCATTTCAGACGTACAGCATTAAACCAAGACTGGATTTTATTTCTCAGTTGAAATGCAGTAGAACAAGTTTTAGAAGAATAACTGAGTACTCTTCGTACAAAAATTCTCATGTTCAAGCCAATGATATAAGAATCACAAGAGCCAAATGTATCAGAAAGGCTATGTGGTGCACAATAATTCAGAAACCCAAATGGAAGTTTTGTACAGAATGTTCCACAGCAAAACTCCACTTGGCCTCAGTAAGATGAAGAACCGCGCTTAGGCATAGGTTAAACTTCGTGCTACAAGAAACTAGCATGTGTTATTCCTGTGATAATGTTGTCTAAGCACTTAAGAATTACATAGAGGAGATATTCTAGACACACCTGCTCATGAATTCAGGAGTCTTTGCCTAGGTTTCCATCATCAACATATGGAAAGCCTATTTGACACAAAGAAACTTTCTACAGCATTCTTTCAAGAAGTGTCCTATAAGGCTGGGAATGGCAACAACATTAAATTCTGGAAGGATAGATGGCTCAACAACCAAGCTTTAAAAGACTCTCATCCCGACCTATACCAAATTGCCTCAGACACCAACTCTTCTATAGCCCAAAATAGAGCAGGGAACACCTGGGATCTTCACTTCAGAAGAAATATGCAGGATTGGGAACTAAACCAGCTACTTGATCTTTACACAACTCTTGAAGAAGCCAAAGGGGACTCTCAAGTCCCAGACAGCTTAAGGTGGGGTAACTCTGTAAGAGGTAACTACACTGTAAAGGCCGGTTATAGCAAACTAAGTGCATCTAATGACATGATTGAGCTTTGGCCATGGAAGCTGATTTGGAAGACAAGGATGCCCACAAAAGTCAAGTGTTTCTCCTGGACAGCCCTCTATGAAGCTATTTTGACCCAGGACAACCTTAGCAGAAGGAATTTTCAGTTGGCAAATAGGTGCTACATGTGCAAGCTCAACTCTGAGTCGGTTAATCACTTGTTTCTACACCGTGCTGTGGCATCAGACCTTTGGAACATGTTCTTAGCACTTTTTGGCTTCAACTGGGCAGTGCCACAGAACATGAGGGATGCAGTTCTTAGCTGGAAGCTATGGGAAGTTGATAGATCCATCAAAAAGATCTGGCAAATGATCTCATTCTGTATTTTTTGGTGTGTATGGACAGAGATGTTTTGATGGCATTTCAACTTCCAACGGACACTTGAAGTCTAAATGTCTAATTAATCTTTTTAGTTGGAGTAATCTCTCTCCTGTAAATGATATCATCCCCTCTTAGACTTCATTAGCTCTCTCTCAATGGTTTAGTAACCACTGATTTTTGCCCTCGGTTAACTTGAGGTTCTAGAATAGTTTTTTTGTCCTAACGAGTTAACCAAGCTCTCTACTGTAATCTCTTGCATCTTCTTGATGCCTTTAATACAATACATTACTTCATAAAAAAAACTAAACTTTGATAAGCTCCGTGAAGTTTTTGCTTTTTTTTCCAATTCCCTAGTCTTATTCACTACTCAATATTCCTTCATTCACGTTCATGTAAACTACATCCAGATAGCAGTTGAATAGTCTTTTGTGGTTAAGACTCTACACCTTTTAGATGACCGTGTTCTGCCTATGTGTATTTCCTGAAGTGATACAGAAGACTTCTGCCTGAGATGAAATTTATGATCAGACAGTTCATGACCTAAGCATGAATGCTTTCTTGTTAATTTAAGTGTGCAATCCCTTGCTGTACAAATAGATAATTTGGTGAGACTTTGTCTTTTGTAGTACAGAAATTGTTGTTGATTGCGCATGCCATTCATGTTGGCTTAGCATTGGGATCCTTGTGATCCAGAAATAACTTGTTTAAGAAGCATTTACTATATTCCTTATTTTAAAAAAAACAAGCACTTACTGTATTTGGCAGCAAAGAATGTAGTACTCAAAATTGTGAAGCATGTTTCATATATTGTTTCCTGATATAATTCTTTCTATACATATTTAGTCTTCAAGCTCAAGATCATTCATTCTGAAATTCCCGGGAAGAGCATTACTAATATGAATTCGTATTGTGTATTTTTCTTTTCCAGTTGAATGCTGAAATTTAACATTGGTTTGTAATGAACTTAGTTTGTCCTTTCTGAAGACTATTGCATGCAAAGCATATTGATGCAACTTTGAGGTATGTCTTAATGTATTAAGTTGCTTAGCTCAGATCTGTACTGTTTGCATGTGGTGTGTTTCTCAAGGAATTTCTATGAGAAGCTACTGTTTTGTAAAACCTTTTCTGCTTACATCTCTTCGCTATTGCTCCTGTTTTAAGTTGTCAACTATTTACAATTATTTCAAAAGTGTCAAATCAATTATAATCCTAGCATATATGTATACACATCATAAGCATCAAGTGTCGAGAAAGATAAAGAACTTAGAGATACTGTGCCAATGTATTCTTTTATTTGTTGTTATTTTGACTTACTTAGCTGGGCTAAGGATTTCCTCACACTTGTCAAACTTGCTGACATTAACCATATGAACGGAAGAATTTTCCTGACATCCCTGGTTCTATACCACTACTACCAGTACTAATTAAAACATAGCTTTCTNTTTGACCCAGGACAACCTTAGCAGAAGGAATTTTCAGTTGGCAAATAGGTGCTACATGTGCAAGCTCAACTCTGAGTCGGTTAATCACTTGTTTCTACACTGTGCTGTGGCATCAGACCTTTGGAACATGTTCTTAGCACTTTTTGGCTTTCAACTGGGCAGTGCCACAGAACATGAGGGATGCAGTTCTTAGCTGGAGCCTATGGGAAGTTGATAGATCCATCAAAAAGATCTGGCAAATGATCCCATTCTGTATTTTTTGGTGTCTATGGACAGAGAGGAATCGTAGATGTTTTGATGGCATTTCAACTTCCAACGGACACTTGAAGTCTAAATGTCTAATTAATCTTTTTAGTTGGAGTAATCTCTCCCCTGTAAATGATATCATCCCCCTCTTAGACTTCATTAGCTCTCTCTCAATGGTTTAGTAACCACTGATTTTTGCCCTCGGTTAACTTAGGTTCTAGAATAGTTTTTTTGTCCTAACGAGTTAACCAAGCTCTCTATTGTAATCTCTTGCATCTTATTGATGCCTTTAATACAATACATTACTTCATCAAAAAAAAAAAAGAAAAAAACTTTCTACAGCATCAAGTGATTAGATGTGGTATGATTAACTTACTTATCACTGCCATTAGCACTTTCTTTAGTATTTCATGACTAATCTCTTATTGTTTATTAGCATTAATTTGGCAATAGATTTATTTGCTAATATGATGACCAATCACAGTTTAGTAAACAGGATTATTAGTTCAAGTGACAAAAGCTACTTATTGGGACTACTGTGCATGGTACCGGAGGAACTCATTATAATCATATAGGATATTGATTATTGAAGCATGAAAAGGTCATCGTAATAATATATTCGCCAAAGACATACAATATCTCACCGTGAAATTCAGAAAATTTGTGGGCTAAAGTCAAAAGTATGGATTGAGCCTCAAAGTATCACAAAATTAGTGTAGAAGTAATCAGAACGGTAACTAAAGGTAGCCGAAAAATAACTAGTAATTGCAAAATAAATACTGAGAATCACAGGTTAAGTTGCAAGTGATAGTGGACCTTTTAGAGTACCAGAAAAGTGAACTGAAAATGGCTAGAAAATTGTGGATGGCGATATTTTCTTTTTTTAACTATGGAGATTGCATAAACTTCTCACAAGAAATCTTATACCATGTGAGAAATAAAATAACAGATTGAATAGTGTGTCAAGAGTAGTATGCAGATACTTTTCCTCAGGCAGTCATCTCAAAAGAGGACAAAAAGAAAAGAAGAAAAACATTGGACAGTAGTGTATCCTTGTTTGTGTTCTTTGTAGTTTTTATTTTCTTATCACAATCAAAATGTTTTGAGATTCCTTCTTGTCTGCTCTTCCTAAGTGGTCAAAAAATAGTGGTGATGCCAGATAAATGGTCATTACAAATTACTCCATTTTCACCTTAAAGGTAACAATGTTCTTAGAGCTCTCCAACTGTTCCTAGAAAGTACACAACCAATGTCAGGATTTTATGAAGGTACATCCTCTCTTTTGGGCTTTCATTTGAGTGGTGTGCAAAATACAGGACCTGAATCTGATTCATTCCACATCAAATTAGTATGCTCAGATCAAAATCCAGGTCAATGTAATTGGACTCTGAAGACTCGATTCTAACCATAAAGTCAAAGATTGAGGTCTTAACACCAGGTAAGCCTTTATATCCTCTCAGTATGGAATAAGCCTATCATATTTTTAAGCTTCAGCAGAAATACAAGCAGAGGGACAGTTTCTTGTCTTGGACAAGTAATTAAGGTGCATTGCATGCAGTACTTGCCTTTTGAATCAACTGTTAATTCTTCAAATTGCATTGTCTCGTCCAATTTCAAGTCCACGTATTTCAAACTAAGACTTCAGTTTTACAAAAACCACAGATCTGCTAGTTTCATATGCATTTCAAAGATGTCAAGATAAAACACCTTTCCTTGACTATCTACAAGTCAGGAGTCTAAAATGATTCTAGTATGTCTATTATATGAGCCACACAACAGTAGATCCAAAAAACCAAATACTCGCATTCTGCAGTTTTGCTATTATGCAATTTCTTTAAGTTATCGATTCTCACTTTTGCTATTCATTGAAGTAATTCCACTTTAAGATGGTATTCATTCTAATTACAATATGTGAATCAGATAATATTTACATAGTCCAAGTCTGCAACTTATTTTCTACTAAGGTTCTCAAAATCACTGAACAACCGCTTTAGGTAACACATCAACCAATGATGAACACAAGACAACTATAGTAGAGGTCCAAATCAGCTAATAAAACCAAAGCTTCAATGTCAACATGTCAGATTCTGCTACAATGTATACTCCAACGGATTTTCAACAATATAAGGTTTCACTCTCATATTCAAGCTAATGAAAACAGAGAAAAGATATAAACAAAATAGTACAGTATAAAGAAACAAACTTTATAATATTAATCATGAGAAATTCAACAAAAATGAAAAAAGAGGCACAAAATAAACAATACCATTTTTCTCTACACATTCATCGTGAATCTTACAGCAGGCGTCTAGATCATCACAAGGTTTCTCCCCTGGACATCCACTCCATCCTACTCCACAGTATTTCCCGTATCTAATTCCAATTGCTATTGAAAAAAAATAACCAAAGAAAAAGTGAATTAGCTCTTATGCATATAAAAAGAAGGAATATAAACGAGAAAAAAGCTGAAAGAGACGTACAGTTACAGTTCTCTGCCACACACGTTTTGCTACATCGAACCTGTCATTATAGCAATAAAAAATAAAATAATCAGTTGCCCAGAAAAATGAGTTGGTTAATGAACAAATCAAAATGCATTGAAGTAATGAATCGAAAAGGATAAAGTAATTTACTCCTTGAGAATTGTTGGTGGATTCAGCAATGGCAAAGAGGAAAAAGGAGAAGACTAATGTCGTACGGATGATTGATGAGGTGAGAGAATTGTCGCCTCCCTGCATTCTACTTTTGTATCTTCTAATTATTATGTAATTTTCTGGACTTACATGCTCCTTTCGTCCTCTTTGTGTTCTTGTCTTCTCCTTTGCGGAAAAAGCGCAGAGCTATATTCGCACTTCGGAGCCTGTTGACGTAGCAGGCTTTCTCTCATTGGTGGATACAAGACTTGTGGGACCAGAACGTAAGGACCAATTGATTCAATTTCCCACTCTTAAATTGGTGTAGAAAATAAAACTCTTTAATTAATGAGTTGAATGCATTTTGATTGAAAAATTCGACAGACTCAATCAGATTTTTAAAAATATTTTTTATTTTATTATATTAGTATGAAACAAACTGGGTCAGTATATTAGTCTGAGCTTGAATCTCAGTTTTGGGATGATTTGGTGAAGTTTTGAAGTGGTTTGAATTGAAAATTCGAAGTAAAAAACTGAACATAAAAAAAAATGATATGTGTATCATACTGTGTATCATTTATGTATCACTTATGTATCATATTAGTATCAATTGTGTATCACATGTATATCAATGCATACTTGTGTGTGAGATACATGCGTGATAAATGTTTGATACATGTGTCGCAGAAGAATTTTTTGAACGCGATTTAGTTACGAATATTGATACAAAACCAGTCCAAATCACCTCCAATCTTTCTCAAATTTAGTATATTGATTTATCTATATGTTTTCAATTAATTTCAACTATACCCATTGAAAAAGTTCCTTTTTGCTTAGATTTTTTTATTTATTTTTTTATTTATTTTTGTATTTCATCACCTTATTTGCTACCTCATCCATGAAATTTCCTTTCCGTCTTGTATCTAATGTTCCTAATCACGCTTAAAAATATGGAAAGAGATTTTTGCATGTGATTCTTTGAGAGAAAGAACCTTATTTATTTGGTTTCTCAATTTTTATATGTGCTTGGCTAGTTTTGGTAAGTCTATAACTAATGGCTAGAGGCTGGTAAGTTGAGACTTATTTGGGACATTTGTATAAGTTTCCCTAAATAGTTCGGCAAGCCATTTTACTCTGATCTCTTCGAGATACGCCAAAACACCTCTATGAGAATATCATCTGGACCGCATGCTTTTCTAATCCTCATAATCGTTTCTATGAGAAAATTGGTCCCATTGTATATTACTCGTCTAACTAAGGTAAATTAGTGAAACCTATATACATTATTGGAAACTTAACAACAATAACAACCCAGTATAATCTCACTTGTGGGGTATGGGGAGAATAATGATTTGTATATTATTGGAAACTTAAACGAATTGAAACGCTTCTAAACAGTATAGATTTGTATAAAAAGAACTTTTCTTGTCTGATATGTACGTATACTTGGTAAATATAGAAGCCTAGAAGGAAAAAGATTTTGAATATATTTTTTGTCAAATTGAGCTAAATTGAGAGAGCTAATTGATCATTTCTACACATGCAACCATGTATTTTGACATTGATTCAATTGTCAACCAAGTACAATAGAGTTACAGAGAAAGGGAAGAAGAAGAAGACGAGAGAGAGAACCTGAGATCAGAATGATCTAGAATCTCATTTCTAACTCACTAATTGATTCTGTTATTCTAACATATTCTTATACACCGACCTTTCTCCTCTCTTTTGTCTATTTGCATATTGCCCC
This sequence comes from Nicotiana attenuata, assembly GCF_001879085.1. Taxonomy (NCBI): domain Eukaryota; kingdom Viridiplantae; phylum Streptophyta; class Magnoliopsida; order Solanales; family Solanaceae; genus Nicotiana; species Nicotiana attenuata. Next base: position 32,331 of record NW_017675864.1, on the reverse strand, counting down.
CTTTCACTTACTACAATCCCTTGTTTAGTCCATATTATTGTAATATTCCCCCTCAAACTGGTAAGTAGAAGACATCTTCTACTCCTAGCTTGGGTAATAGGGACTGATGTTGTGCTGCACTCAAGCCTTTTGTCATCAGGTCCGCAAACTGCATTTTTGTAGGTATGTACTGAGTTGCAATTAATCCATTCATTGAGCTTCTCCCTGGAGAAGTGACAATCTATTTCAATATGTATAGTCCTCTCGTGAAATATAGGATTTGGAGCTATTTGCATAGCTGCCTTGCTATCACAATGCAACTTGACTGGTACTTCCACTTTGTTTCCCAATTCCTCCAACAGTCCAACCATCCAAACGACTTATGCCACCACACTTACTTCTATACTCTGCTTCTGCCGAGCTTTTACTAATTGTCTGTTGCTTCTTAGACTTCCATGACAACAGAGAATCCCCAAGCTTCACAACATACCCTGTCACAGATCTTCTTGTGTTGGGACATGCTGCCCAGTCTGAGTCACAAAAGGCTGTGAGTGTTGATGCCTGTCTTCTTCTAAGTAGTATCCCTAATCCAAGTGCTGATTTGATGTATTTTTTAACCCTCAAGGCTACATCTAGGTGAGACTTCTTGGGTTGCTGCATGAATTGGCTCAACACCTGTACTGCAAAACAGATGTTTGGTCTTGTGATTGTGAGGTAAATTAGCTTCCCAATAAGTCTTTGATAGGCTCCTACATCTTCAAGTTGAGGATCATCTGTTCTTCCAACATGACTGTCATAGTCAACTGTTGTTAGTTTCTGATTCAACTTGATTGGAGTTGCTACTGATTTGCAACCACTCATACCTGCATTAGTGATTAACTCCAATGCATATTTTCTCTGATTCAGCAACACTCATTTCTTTGATCTCATAACTTCAATTCCCAGAAAATATCTTAGTTCCTCTAGGTCTTTCACCTTAAAGGAATTATGCAGAGTGTCCTTCGTTTGTTCAATGAGGGCCTGCTTACTCCCAGTTATTAAAAGATCATCAACATAAACCAGGACTATCACAATGTCTTCTTCATGCCTCTTTGTAAACAAGGAATGATCATGGGTACTCTGAGTGTATCCATCTTGTAGGAGTGCATTTGTGAGTTTGATGTTTCATTGACTTGATGCCCGTTTCAATCTATGAAGGGATTTCAACAATCTACACACCTTGTACTCCTCCTGTTTGTGAAATACCTGAAGAAGATCCATGTAAACGTCTTCAAATAAATCACCTTGTAGGAAGGCACTGTTAACATGCACTTGAAACAAGGGCCAATCCTTGGAGGCTGCAACACTGATCACAGTCCTCACAGTGACCATTTTGGCCACTTAGAGAAAGTTTCATGATAATCTAATCCTTCTTGTTGTGTATAGCCCTTGGAAACCAGCCTTCCCTTGAACTTGTCCATTGGCTTTATGCTTGATTTTGTAAACCCATTTTGAATAAATGGGTTGTTTCCCAGCAGGGAGGTCTACTATCTCCCATGTATTATTTTCCTCTAGAGCTTGAATCTCTTATTGCATTGCAGTAACCCAATTCTGATCCTTAACAGCATCCTTGAAGGATTTTGGTTCAGTCTGAGCTGAGAATACTCCCAGGTAGGACTAATATGCCGGTGACAGATGATGATAGGCAAGGTGGGAAGATATTGGATATTTTGCAGCTACCTGATGATCTGGTATTGATTATATAATCCTTGTTCCAAGCAGGAGGAGCTGAATTCCTTTGAGGTCTAGCAGATCATGCAGGTTGAGCTAGTTGTGTCTCTGTGGCAGCAGAAAGTTCAGCTAGTTGAATCTCTGGTTTAGCTGGGACATTTGTAGGTGAAACCGCAGGAATTGTTGGCTAAAGCATTTCACCAACAACTTCTGTCTCCTCTTCAAATTGATGAACTTTTGGTTCAACATCACAAGGAGAGAGACTCTGAGCAATGAACCTATCCTCAGGATTATTGTCATGATCCTGCTAATCCTGTGCTGGTGCACAATGTATAAGGCTGCTGTTAGCAGGTCCTTGTTGTTGTGCTGGTGAAGGATAAATAGGTGGAGTGTCTGGTGATAGTAGTTGAGTGTGAGCTGGAAATTGAGTGAACATATCATCTTCAATGTTGCCTATGTCCTTGAATGGGAAGATGTGTTCCTGAAAGTAACATCTCTATTGACAAGGAAACTTTTATTATCCAAGTCATATAACTTGTACCATTTTTGAGTGTCAGAGTAGCCAAGAAACACTGTCTTCTTGGCTCAATTTGTCCCTTCTCGGCAAGTTGCTTGCATAACTCAAACATCCAAAGACCCTGAGATGCTAAATACTGGGTTGCTTCTTATACAATAGCTCATATGGAGCTTTTTCTTGTAATACTGGTGTAGGCAGTCTATTTATTAAACAAACTCATGTTCTAACACACTCTCCCCAAAATTTCATAGGGATACCATTCTGAAATTTTAAGGCTCTTACACATTTTTAAAATATCCATGTGCTTAATTTCTTTCCACTATGCCATTTTGTTGTGGAGTGTAAGCACAACTACTTTGATATATAATACCAAGTGAAGCTAGAAGTTCATTGCACTTAGAATTGAAAATTTTAGAACCATTATCAGATCTTAAAACCTTCACCGTAGCAGAAAATTGATTCTTTATTATGGAAAGAAAATTTTGCAACACAATTATCACTTCACAGTTGGAATGTATTAGACAAACCCAAGTGTATTAGACTGTTGTAGATATTCATTGGAAGATTGTTTTTCTTCCTTTTCACTAAGGAGATTACAGAGGAGAAGGAGAGAAAAAAGGTCCCTTTTCTAGGAAGGTCTCATCCCTATATATAGTCATGGAGTCATTGCTGTGTATTTAGGCCATAGCCCCCCTTACTTTGCGTCCGCTTTTGTCGTTCGGTGAATACGTGGTTTGGCGCAAATAGTGTCGTCTTTCCTTTTCCCACTGTTTGGACGTGGTCCCAATTGGGTCGGCCACAGCGGTCAGATTTTGACCAATACAGTAGTCCCTCCGTCTGCCGGGGTCGTCCCTTGTCGGGCCCGGTAGGCGGATAATGATTTCCGCTTGTCTAGGAGAAATCTGACTGTCTACCCCTTGGGTATGATTTTCAGAATCTAGCATATTGGCACCCTTTCGATATCTTTGAACCGTTGCGGCTGTTTTAGAACCGAGACATTGTTTGGATTGAAACGTTGTTTGTGGTTACCGCCATTATGACACACGTTCCCGAAAAATTGAAACGTTTCGTGCCCTATCAGATTCGATTGGCGCCTCTTGGGTTTCGTGATTTGGGGGATCTATGTCTCTTATAAATAGCAGGAACACATCAATCGATTGGCACACTTCCTTGTCCTTTACTTGAAAGAACTTCGCGAATATACTTTCTTCCTGATACTTTGAATTTTTATTTGTCCCCAGTTAACCGAAAACTTTTCATCCTCCCTTTTCTTTGTCTTTTTGCTTTACCAAATTGGCACAATGGCTAGTGATTCTTCTCGCGCTGATCTTCCCGCCACAATTTCGGTGCCGAAAGATAGTATTCCGGCCACTGGAGGGGTAGAAATGGCAGAAGATGAGGAAGTTTCGTCGGTGGCTGAGATCTTACCTCGCCCTGGGAAGGCATGGACTGATTTCCAAAGTCCCGCCGGAGAAGAACCGAACCTGCTCCCTCTGTCATAAATGAGGAGGGGATTGCAGACTTGAGGGCTAAGTGGGGAATTCCTCCCTATGTCGAAATACTGCCGACGGTAGGGGACGACATAGTCCATTTTGACCGCCTAGGATATTGTGCATTCTATGCCTACCCCTTTATTGTTGGGTACACGCTTCCTCTCCCTCTCTTGGTGGTAGATTTCTGCCGCTTTTATGAGGTATACCCGGCTCAACTTACGTCGTACCTGTACAAATTGTTCCTTATGCTGCTCAAATTTGCGGAGCTTGCCGGCCGTGAGATCACTTTGAGACACATGCTTAATATCTTCTCCACTCAACTCATTCGTGGCACGATGATTCATATGCGCCATGGAGGGTCGAAGAGCTTAGTGGTAAAGATGGATGACATAGCCAACCGTCGCTTCTACGAGAACTACTTTTATGTGCGGACCGAGTATCTCGTGGCGGATCCTACGGGATTCCCTGAGAAATGGAATTTCGCACATAAGTTCCTACTTTTGGTCGGAATGACACCCAACTGCATTTCCATTGAGTAGTACTAAAACTGTTTATGTTTTTTACAGCTGCGAAACTGCCTCCCACACCCGTTGATGGTATCCGCGAGTGGGTGAACGCCATCCTTTCTCACATGGTGGAGGTCCGCACATGGTCGTCCTTCTATGAGAGATACGGATGCAAGCCCCTTATTGGCGAGTAATATCATTTTCGTTTGCTGCTCCTCTTCCTTCCTCCTTTTTTTTGTTTCTTATATGTTGTTCGTCGATGCCAGGGAGAGTGGGGAGAGCGAGGGCTCCCCCATTAGCCTTTCGTCAACCTTCATCGTCTGCTCGCCCTATTTCAGCGTCTACTGTTCGACCTTCGTCGAGGGCTGCCTCAGTTGAATATACGGCCGCGGTTGTACGCACAACGGCTTCCTCTCGAGTCAGGACTCCACACCCTGTCATTTACCGAACGGAGGGATATTCCCATGCCGCGGAAGGGGAGGGGCCATCAAAGAGGCGGCGAGTGGAGACTAAAGTAGCTCCTACGACTGTGATAAATCTGGAGGAGGACCTACCCTTGATGGGGTCTGAGGTGGGAGTTGGTGCCATTCCACCTGTGAAGATAGAGTCAGCCGTTATATCTGCCCCACCGGCGGGGATCCCGGCCGCTATGATTGACCGGCAACCTGTCGCGACGAGCGGCCAGACCTCTGAGACCGCAGTTGCTGCTTTGGACGGGCCTTCATCTTCAGTGTCGGGTCGTGCTTCATCGTCGGTCGCAGAGAGGGGAAAGGGTGTCGTGGTCGATGACAACGAATCTGAATCTAAACTTGATACTGATGATGTTCGAATGTTTGAAGAGGGTCTTACCCGTTAGGTGGTTCATGCGGGAGGTCCATCCCGTATTCTTGAGATCTCGTCGGATATCAACCTCCTGCGGGATACGGAGGACTTGGTGCCGCATTTTGACATCTTGTGCTCTGCTGCTGAGAATGCGGCTCTTCGGGACGTTCCCGATATTGATTTGATGCATGAAGTGGCCGTTATGGGCTTGAGAGTACGTTACACTTTTTCATTCATATTTCTTTCATTTTTCTTGGTGATATGGTTTTAACCCATCTTCTCATTTTTCAGACGTACATGGTGGAAATAGGGAGTGTTCGCAGGGCTAACATTCGGGCAAAGATTTTTTGAAGATGTTGGAGAAGTATCCGCGCTATCGCAACAAGTGCCGTGAGATGCACGAGCGGCTGAAGGCGAACCCTGGTGATCGGTCCCTTGGCGAGGAGTTGGAGAAGATGGATCAGGAATTGATACAGACTATTCGTAGTAAGAGTGCACTCGAGGAGCAACTTCGTGCAAAGGACAGAGAGCTTGAGTTGGGCAAAGGGGTTGCTGCAGAGTGTGAATATCTTCAGGGGAAGCTGAGGTCGATGCAGTCTGAGATGGATCAGAATCTTATCAAGGTCGAGGCGATGAGTGTGGAGTGGATGGGAAAATTGGCCGAGTTGGAGAGGAAGGTTGCCGGATTGGAGAACATCGAGAGCGCCTGATCGGCGGCGGCGACCCTAGAGAATACTATCCGCGTCCTCTGATCCGAGCAAGAGTCGGAGAGGGCGACAAGCACGCTAATGGAAGCGAGTCTTGAGGAGCGTATTGGCGAAATCGACTGTGAGGCGTCGTCCTTAAGAGACCGGGTCGCTGCCCTTGAGGCCGAAAAGGAGCAACTGTTGGCTCAAATTGAATCTGCCTCCGCCGTTGTTCCCCATCATTTGCCGAGCTTTGGGTTCATGTTGAAGCCCAGCGGGACATATATAAGAACTTGTGGGAGTCGGGCAACGTTACCGAGGCTGCATATGAAGGAGCTCGGGCAAAGGCACGAGAGGCTCGTGTCAGCTGTGGATATGACTCTGCGACGCTGGAGGCCGATGAGGGCGCGGATGATGAGGGAGGACTTCATGGAGATGGTGGTGATGATGGTAGCGGCGATGACGCCGAGTGAAAGAATGTTATTTTTGTCTGTTTTCTGTCTTCTCTTTTTTTTATTCGTTGTTGATTGTCGTTGTTTCTCCCCCCTTTTTTTAGACTGTTGGTTCGGCCGTATGTAATCTGCGACTATTTGCGTAATGATTTTGTATAAAGATGAATTTTTCATTATTATATAGCCTCTGTATTTTTTCCCTGTTTTGCTCTTCATAACTTTGGTGCGAAGTAGATTCTCGCATGACGAGTTCCCGACTCTTTGGGAATTGAGTGTCACGCGGGTTGAATGGGACCTTGATGGCTGCTTTGGCTAGCAAGACGGTGTTTTCAAACTTGTGTCGAGATGCTGTCTTATCATAGTCAGAACGGTATCGAACTATTTTTTTAATAGCGACCTTAGCCGTGAAGATATTACTTTCGGGCTTATATCGAAGCATTATCCCGTCGTGAGTCCCAGTCTTTCTTTCCTTTTCTGATAAAGTATTGCCCTGTCGTCATTCGATCAAGGCCGAACTTTTCTTTTTGGCGAAGGCCCTTGGCCTTAAAGGCGTTATTTCGAACTTCCGTCAAAATATTAACCTGTTGTTATTCGATCGAGGTCGAACTTTTTTCTTTGGCGGAGGCCCATGGCTTTAAGGGTGTTATTTTAAACTTTTCGTCGAAGCATTAACCCGTCGTTGTTCGATCGAGGTCGAACTCTTCTTTTTGGCGAAGGCCTTTGGCTTTAAGGGTTTTTTTTCGAACTTTCATCGAAATATTAACCTGTCGTTGTTCGATCGAGGTCGAACTCTTCTTTTTGGCGAAGGCCTTTGGCCTTAAGGGTGTTATTTCGAACTTTCGTCGAAATATTAACTCGTCGTTGTTCGATCGAGGTCGAACTCTTCTTTTTGGCGAAGGCCTTTGGCCTTAAGGGTGTTATTTCGAACTTTCGTCGAAATATTAACCCGTCGTCGTTCGATCGAGGTCGAACTCTTCTTTTTGGCGAAGTCCTTTGGACTTAGGGGTGTTATTTCGAACTTTCGTCGAAATATTAACCCGTCGTTGTTCGATCGAGGTCAAACTCTTCTTTTTGGTGAAGGCCTTTGGTCTTAAGGGTGTTATTTCGAACTTTCGTCGAAATATTAACTCGTCGTTGTTCGACCGAGGTCGAACTCTTCTTTTTGGCGAAGGCCTTTGGCCTTAAGGGTGTTATTTCTAACTTTCGTCGAAATATTAACCTGTCGTTGTTCGATCGAGGTCGAACTCTTCTTTTTGGCGAAGGCCTTTGGCCTTAAGGGTGCTATTTCGAATTTTCGTCGAAATATTAACCCGTCGTTATTCGATCGAGGTCGAACTCTTCTTTTTGGCAAAGGCCTTTGGCCTTAAGGGTGTTATTTCGAACTTTCGCCAAAATATTAACCCGTCGTTGTTCGATCGAGGTCAAACTCTTCTTTGTGGCGAAGGCCTTTGGCCTTTAAGGGTGTTATTTCGAACTTTCGTCGAAATATTAACCCGTCGTTTGTCCTGGTTTTTTGGAGAGTCGGGTATCTTCTGGGGGAGTCCCAGTTCGCCTGATTTTATTTGCATCGGGAGTGTGATGTCGGGGAGCAGGGAACGCTGCTGCTTTGCTCGCACTCGTTTCACACGCATACTAGAGTTTCCCTGTCTAACTTTTTTATTTTCCGGTCTGGAAATGTCATTGTTGGGCGGGACGATGAATTACTCTTTAACTTAGGGGGATCTCCCCTTCGCCGGCCCAACTTTTAGGTCCCCGGGAGGGCTCTTTTGGGACGCCTTCTTGGCGAGGGCAAGGGATTACCACTCAGGGGGTATCATTTTCTAGGAGTTGGTTTTGCTTGGTGGACGATGTTTTGGTCGTTTTGTAGTAATTTCCCCTTCTTTAGTTAAGCTATTCCCTCGCTCGCTCGCCCGCGTAGCGCCCGCGTTATTGTTCGAGCAATAGGCAGAAGGTGGTCAAGGATGACCTTCTCCTTGTTCCAAATCAATGGATTGGAGAATGAAGGTGGATCTGTAGCGTTGCTCGTTTTTGCTTGACGCTTTAATGGTTGATGGGGGTGATGTTTTCTGAATTCGGTAACCGGATTCAGCTCTCTTTCCCCTCATTTGGTCACCGGGTGCTTAATTCTCATTTTCCGTCTCCTCTATTTTCTTTGAAACAGTTGTGTATGGGAAAAATTGAGTTTACATATTAAAGTGGTGTTGAGATGACGTGTCATGACACGTAGATTGATCAAAGAGTTATGATTGGCAAAGAGGCACGAGTTGCAACAGATACGAGCAGAGGCACAGAAAGAGGCACGAGCGGTTATTCAAAAGACTCAACGCCCGTACCTATTTAAGTCCAAGAATTAAGGAGAATGAATCTGTCAGTACAAAGGAGTACAAATACAGTATTTAATGAGCCTTAAATACTAAAAACGTTAGAGAATCTATATTAAATACAATGATTATGTAACGTAGCATTTAATATCTTTAATTGTTTATAATAGCCTTATTATGAAAAAGGCAAAACGCATATCTCCAAAATAGCTATAAAAGGGAGAGAATGGATCAATTGTAAGGACACGAAATATTATCTGAATACACTGATTTACTTTGTTTTTCTGACTATCTCATTATTGGCAAAATCATTCTTCTTTTATTCATTTTCGATTATCAGTAACCCGAGTTCTTCTAAAAATAAAGTTTTGACCGAAATCTCATTTTTTTGTTAAACAAATTGGTTCAGTTACCGGGAATCTGATAATCTATTCTTTCTTAACCTAACCTATTTCGTTACATCAACAATTATGCCAAATGTTAACGATAAAACCCAAGGAAACCATCAACTCCAAGGGGACCCACAAGATGCTCACACTCCAATCCCTTCTCCACAAAGCTCGCCTCGGCGGTCTTGAGAAGGAACTCCTGATGGGTCTCACTCAAACTCAAATGCTCAATTTGACAACGATGAAGCTATCAATGAAGCTTTGCAAAAGCTGATCACTCAACAGGTCAATAAAGCTCTTGAGACCTTTGCCAGCCAGTTACCTGTTGCACCACCAACACCAATTCCAAATACCAACACTTTGAAAAACCCTCGTTCTGGACTTGTTAGTTCAGGCAGTGGTGGAATCCCCAGTGAATCACGAGAGGGAGAATCATGTAACGTAGTCAATTCCGATTTACAAAATTTAATTCTAACATTGCAGAAACAGCATAAGGAGCAAAGTGACCGCATAGAGCAAATACCTGGAGTACCGCCCGTAATCAAAGGAATAGATATGGATAAATATTCACAACAACCTTAGAAGCCCAGCGCTGCTCCTTTACCAATTCCAAAGAAATTCAAAATGCCTGATATTCCAAAGTACGATGGAACAACTGATCCACGAGACCACGTGACTGCATTCACAACTTGTGTAAAAGGCAACGACTTGACCAAACAAGAAATTGAATCAGTATTGATCAAAAAATTTGGAGAAACACTCACTAAGGGAGCATTAACATGGTATTCTTTCTTACCCAAAAATTCTATAAATTCTTTTGCTGAGCTTGCATATTCATTTATCAAAGCACATTCGGGAGCTCAAAAAATCGAAAAGAGAATGGAGGATATTTTCAAAATCAAACAAGGGGACTCTGAGTTGCTCAGAGAGTTCGTGGATAGGTTCCAGCGTGAAAGAATAACGTTACCACGTGTACCAGATAATTGGGTAGCTATAGCTTTCACCAGTAATTTGAATGAAAAAAACTCAGAAGCCACGAGGCGACTCAAAGAAAGTCTTCGTGAATTCCCAGCAACAACATGGAATGATGTCTATAACCGATGTAGCACGAAGTTAAGGATCGAGGAAGATATTATCTCACGATCTCAAAAAGAAGAAAAGGTAAGTTTGAGACAGGCGAAAACAAAAAAAAGATCAGGTAAAAACAGGTACGAACCATATATGGGCCCAGCTGGAAAAGATTCACAGTCCAAGCATGATCATTCAAGGTACGATCATAGATCTAGAAATAGAGAATCGGGTTCATCATCTAGGTATGGAAATGATCGCAACACGCGAGAGTCACGAGATGATGATAGAAACTTGAAGGCGCGGTTCGGTGGTTATAATTTTAATGTAAGCACTTCCGAGCTCGTTGCTATTTTAAGAAGCATGGGTGATAAGGTGCGGTGGCCAAAAGAGATGAGGTCAAACCCAAACAGGTGCAATCCCGAACACTGGTGTGAATTTCATAACGATCATGGTCACAAAACGGCAGATTGTAGATTATTACAGGGTGAAGTTGATCATCTGTTGAAGCAAGGATATCTCACTGAGTTATTCAGCGAGAAAGGAAAGCAAGCATACATGAAGAATAGGCAGGAACCCCCAAAACCACCCTCCCCAAAAAGGACCGTTAATGTTATAAGCGGAGGTGAAGAAATCAATGGTGTGACGTATACAGCATCAAATAAAGTATCCAAAGTCACAATTACCCACGGGAAGCGGGTGCGACATGTCTTAGAGGAAGAAAGCATTACGTTTGATGATGCAGATGCGGATGGCGTATTAACTCCACATAACGACGCACTGGTAATATCTTTACGTGTACATGAGACTAATGTGAAACGAGTTTTGATTGATCCAAGTACCTCTGTGAATATTATTCTGCTAAGAGTTCTACATGAGATGCAAGCTGAAGCCAAATTAGTAACCAAGGCACATACTTTGTCCGGGTTCGACAACGCTAGCGTCGTGACGAAAGGGGAAGTAATACTTACTACATTCGCAGAAGGAGTTGTCAAAGATACAAAGTTTCAGGTAGTGGAGCTGGAAATGGCTTACAACATAATTCTAGGGAGGCCATGGATCCACGAAATGGATGTTGTTCCGTCGACCTTACATCAAGTTGTTAAATTTCCATCACCGTGGGGAATATTTCAAATCCGTGGAGATCAACAGGCATCTAGGAACATTAACTCCGTAGCAGATTCAAGCACGAAAAATGAAGAAAAATAGCAATTACAGTATTAAGTTGAGGGTACCACAACGCAAACTTCAAACTGAACAAGGGCGAACAGATGTAGATTCAAGACCTGACTCCATTAAAGAACCAGAAGAAAATGAAAATATCAAAACAACGATCGAAGAATTGGAGGCTGTAGTATTGTTTGTACATTGGCCTGAAAGGAAAATTTACATAGGGGCCAATCTCAGCCCAGACGTAAAACGTAAGTTGATTGAATTTTTAAAAGCTAACACAGATTGTTTTGCTTGGTCCCATTCTGATATGACAGGTATACCACCGGAGGTAATGACTCACAAATTAAACGAAGACCCGTCTTATCCACCTATCAAACAAAAGAAGAGAAAGCAAGAAACTTTCAAAAATCAGGTGATTCAAGATAAGGTCCAAAAATTATTAAACAATGGATCTATCCGTAAGGTAAAGTATCCTAATTGGTTAGCCAATACTGTTGTGGTACCAAAAAAGAATGGTAGGTGGCGAGTTTGTGTAGATTACACAGATCTTAACAAAGCTTGTCCCAAAGACTCTTTTCCATTACCACATATAGATCAACTAATTGATGCTACTGCAGGACATGAATTGTTAAGTTTTTTAGATGCATATTCAGATTATAACCAGATTAAAATGGATCCATTAGATGAAGAAAAGACTTCATTTATAACAGAAAGGGGGACTTACTACTATAAAGTAATGCCTTTTGGCCTTAAAAACGCTGGTGCAACGTATCAAAGACTGGTGAGCAAAATGTTCCAGGAACACTTGGGAAAAACTATGGAGGTCTACATAGACGATATGCTCGTTAAAACTCAGCATTCTGGGGATCATATATCGCACTTATCAGATATGTTTCAGATCTTGCGGAAGTTCAATATGAAATTAAACCCTGAGAAATGTGCGTTTGGTGTTGCCTCAGGTAAGATTTTAGGTTTTCTTGTTTCTAACCGAGGTATTGAGGTGAATCCAGCGCAGATTAAAGCCATTGAAGAAACCACTAATGTACTTACAAATAAGAAAGAAGTACAGAGGTTGACAGGAAGAATTGCAGCTTTGGGGAGATTTATTTCTAAATCATCCGAAAAGTGCTTTAAATTCTTTTCAGCTCTCAAAAAGCAAGGTCAGTTTGAATGGACTGAAGAGTGTCAACAGGCGCTCAAAAATTTGAAGAAATACTTGTCAAATCCGCCGTTGCTCGCAAAACCAAAGGTTGGAGAAAGTTTGCTCATTTATCTTGCTGTTTCAGAAGTAGCGGTAAGTGCTGTTCTAGTTCGTGAAGACCAAGGTAAACAGTCTCCAATCTATTATGTCAGTAAATCACTATTAGATGCGGAGACGCGGTACCCTCAATTAGAAAAACTTGCACTTGCACTGATCATGGCATCTAGAAAGCTAAGACCTTATTTTCAATGTCATCCTATTATCGTAGTAACTGCTTTTCCATTACGCAACATATTACACAAGCATGAGTTGTATGGAAGGTTAGCTAAATGGGCTACAGAACTAAGTGAATATGAAATCACATACCAACCCAGAACCGCGATAAAATCTCAGGTATTAGCAGATTTTTAACTGATTTTAGCCAAGAAATGCAATTAGAAGCGAAAAAAGAATTACAAGTGTTCAACGGGTCTATTCCAGGAATTTGGACCTTGTTTGTGGATGGCTCGTCTAATGTGAAGGGTGCAGGTTTAGGAGTTGTTTTGTTTCCACCTACGGGTGAAACCATTCGACAGGCCATAAAATGCCATTCTATAACTAACAATGAGGCAGAGTATGAAGCTGTGATTGCAGGTTTGGAACTGGCACGTGAACTTGGCATTAATCAAATTGCAATCAAAAGTGATTCGCAGCTCATGGTTAACCAAATGCTGGAGACTTATACGGCTAGGGAGGCACGAATATAGCAGTATTTGGAAAAGGTACGAGATTTAATTAGACAATTTCAAACCTGGAAAGTCACACAGATATTGAGAGATGAAAATGTCGAAGCAGATGCCCTAGCTAATCTCGCATCTGCGGCAGATGTGGCAAGCAATGAAAATGCTTCCATAATTCATTTGTTTCATTCGGTACTTGATCCGGACAAAAATGAGGTAAATTTCAACAATTTAACCTGGGATTGGAGAAACGAGATTGTTGCTTTTTTGCAGTATGGTACCGTCCCTGAAGATAAGAAAAAAGCCCACGCGCTTCGGANAGTTAATTAATTTGGGAATTTTTAGTACTCAGCTAAAACAAATAATAAAATGATTTTAAAAAGCTTTAAAAATTAGAAAAAATGTCAAAATTCTTGGTCATACTTATATATGCATGTACATGCTATTTTGAGAATATTTTGAGTATAAAAATAGATAGGAAAAAATTGGATATCAACAATCACGCGAGAGGAAGATCACTGGTAAGAACCATGATTAGAACAGGCTACAATTGGCCAGAAATGGAAGAAGAAGAAGAGAATTTCATGGCTAAATGTGATAAGTGCCAAAGATATGGAAACAACATGCATAGACTTGCGGAGCTATTACATCCGGTCCATGGCCCTTTATGAAGTGGGGGATGGATATCGTAGGACCACTACTACAAGCAAAGGGATAGGTAAAATTTCTATTGGTGCTCACTGATTACTTTACTAAATGGGTAGAAGCAAGTGCTTTAAACAGGTACGGGAAAAAGAGGCCAGAGATTTCATTTGCCGAAATATCATATGTCAGTTCAGTGTACCAAAAGAAATCGTGTGTGATAACGGCCCACAATTTATAGGCGCTCAAATCATAGAATTTTTACAAAGTTGGCAAATCAAAAGGATCACGTCCATGCCTTACCATCTAGTAGGTAATGGACAGGCTGTCAACAAATAAAGTAATTATCAACAATTTGAAAAAACGGTTAGAAAAATCTAAAAGTAATTGGCCAGAAGTACTACCTAGTGTTTTATGGACATATCGCACAACAATAAAAATAAGCACAGGTGAAACACCATTTTCATTGGTGTACGGGCCTGAAGCTTTAATTCCAGTTGAAATAGGGGAACCAAGCACGAGGTATACGCAGGTGTCAGAAGAAATTAATGAAGAAGAAATGCGCATAAACCTTGACCTACTTGAAGGAAGAAGAGAAACTGCATTAATAAGAATGGCAGCACAAAAACAAGTCGTTGAACGATATTACAATCGGAAGGCACGATTAAGATACTTCAAGATTGGGGACTTCGTGCTCAAGAAAGTCTTTTAATCCACGAAAATGGCCAATACCGGAAAATTAAGTCCAACTTGGGAAGGACCTTACAGGATTCATGGTATTGCGGGCAAAGGAGCATACGAGCTAGAGATGATGGACCGTAAGATATTACCTTCACATTGGAATGCCGTTCACCTGAAGAGATACTATTTCTAAAAGAATACCCACGGTCAAGTATCTTCATTTTAAAATTCTATTTTTGAATTGTTAAAATTTTACTAACGATTTTAGATGCTAGGCAAAAAGCTAGCCCGTACTAAATGATGAATCACGACCTGCAAGGCACGTGGAATAAATCAAAATTCCCGGTCTAGGGTTACAACTATTCTGATAGAAATTCAGACGGGTTAAGCAGTCTTCATCTAAAATCGCCTCTGAGTCCCGTGTGTTTTTCCTTTTCAGGGAAAGGACCAAATGAGAGGAACAGACAAGTGCTCGAGATTTCATGCTTCGATGCTCAAACACTTGGGGGACTATGTGATATATATATATAAACAAATGCATAAAGAAGACAAAGAAGATTGAAAAGCAATCAAAAATTCAAGAAATCAGCTAGTTCAAATCACATCACTAAAGAAGTCAAGTGCAGAGCAAAAGCTAATGGAAGATAGCCACGAGCAAAGATAGCCACAAGC
This sequence comes from Nicotiana attenuata, assembly GCF_001879085.1. Taxonomy (NCBI): domain Eukaryota; kingdom Viridiplantae; phylum Streptophyta; class Magnoliopsida; order Solanales; family Solanaceae; genus Nicotiana; species Nicotiana attenuata. The sequence goes on along the minus strand of NW_017675864.1, from coordinate 17,300 downwards.
CAAGGCCAGGACAAAACCTTACTATAAGTAGGTTAAAAGCAATGTACCAAAACAGGTTATAAATAAAAACCTTGTATTTAAAGTACATGTACTAAAACGGGTTATTACATAAAAACCTTGTATTTTGATTCCTTCTTTTAAAAACTCTGTTATGAGAAAAACAGTTACGAAAAAGTTATAGATGTTATTTAAATACATGTAAAGTGCTGCTTAAATGGCAAAGTTCAAATAAAAACTTGTCAAAGTTATTTCAAGAAACATGTGTATTCCTATTTCTTTTATCGTATGTTAACACCATTATGAAGTTGAGACGTCTTCTTCATTAGTAGAATATAAAAGGTCCCTCTTTTATAATTCATGATTGATTTAAGACATTCATGAGAAAAAGAAGCATTTTACAAAATAAAAATGCAAGTTCTTCAGTAAGTCCTTAAAAATAAAGGCGAGAATAAACAAAATAGAAGTTTAGACAGCAACGGGAACTTCATAATATTAAAATAGTTTTGACTGAGTATGGACTTAGTCATAAACCGAAAAGTTGTTTAAACAAAATGCCCCATAAAAGGTCTGGGGACTTAACGTTTTTCACAAAACCCTTAAAAAGACCAAGGGTTACAACCAACCACAAAAGTAAAAAGGCAACAAAGGTATTCAAACTTTTCACTGAGAACTTGAAGGAACTGAAACAGGGACATCAACAACATCAGGCGGCTCAACTTGATCCGAAGGAGTAGGGATACCCGTATCATCTTCAATTTGTTCAGAAACTTCAGCCACGGGAGTAGGGAAATTTTGGTTCTGCTGAGTCTTCTCGAGAGCCTCTTTGATCTTGGCTAACTCAGATTCTAAGTTAAAATTCTCCTGGCTAACTTGAACGAGGGTATCATGGCGAGAATTTAAAAATGCCCAACTCACTTCAATGGCAGATTTCTCTTCAAGGATCTCATAGTCTTTTTCCCAATCAGCAACCTCATTTCTTAATTTTTCATTCTCAGCTAAGGCAGATTCCTGAGAAGCTTGGAGAGGAGCTTGAGAACTCTCTAAAAAGCGAACCTTATCAGAAGATTCCCGGAGGTCTTCTTGAGTTTGTGTCAGTGTTTGCACAAGTTCTCCAGCATATGCTTCTTTCTCAGCCAAGAGAGCCTTCAACTCTCTAATCTCCTCACTAGCCTTGGAAAGTTGCTCAGAAAAAGAGGTTTCAAGACGTAACTTTTCTTTATTTGCTTGACTTAAAGAAGCTTTTACAACTGCCAGCTCTGAAGTCAAGACCCTTACCTGCTGCTCCAAGGTACTTCTACTTTCTTCTAAGGTTTCTACATTAATTTGAAGACTGTCACACTGTCCCTTCCAATTATCCGCCTCCATCTGATAGTCACGCATTAATTGCTCTAAAAGGGTAACTCTTTTCATCATCTCTGTGCCAATTAAATTAACCTAAAAGAAAAGGGAAGATGAGAATCCTGAAAATAGGCGAAGGATAAAATAAAGTTTGAAAAAAGGAGTACCTTTAAAGAAGCATGCACTATGTCATTCATCAAGGTCAAAGAACTGTGACTCTCAAGCTTAGCCTTTTTGACTGGACCAATCAAAGGCTTTAGCCACACATCTGCTTGACCTGATTTCCTTAAAAGGTTACCCTCAGCAGGGACTTCAATGGTGACTTGCTTCATAAAAATATTTCCACTTGAGGAACCAACCTCAGTATGATGGACAGGTGGAGGAGGAATCGTTGAAGGAGGAACAGTGGAAGAAGTAAAAACAGCGTGGGGAGGAACAGAAATAGCCATGATTGGCAAAGAAGGAGTGACGGGAACGGAAGTGGCAAAAGAAGCCTGGGGTGCTTCATCAAAACCGGACCAAAATCTTTACTACCAAACTCGCGATCAAAAAATTGCTCAATAGAATCATGAGCAGCAGCGGGAACATCATCATCAGGGATCACCACCGGGGCTTCAATAGATTCGGTGAGAGGAACAGAATGGCGGGGGGATGCTTCATCATCAGAGATAATACGTCTACGAGCCCGTGGCCTCGTTATCAATGAACCCTCCTCTTCCTCCTCTTCAAAGTCTTGGCTATCAACGGCTTTTCTTTTCGATGAAGAACCCAAAATTATTTCCTGGGCCTTTTCCAAAGAGATACGAGAAGCCACGATCGCCTCGGCAGTATTCCCTCGAATTGCAAATCCTGATAAAAAGAAGGATTAAAATAAGTTCAGAAAGAAAAAAGTAATATGTGAAATAAAAAAAAACTCTTACCACGAGTTTTTACTTTCCAACCAAATCATTGGGAAAGAGCCTTCCAAGACCTACCCTCCATTGGGGCAGCATTCAACATTTTTCCTACCCAAACACGGAAATTGGGAATATCATCCACAATTCCCATGGTTGCTGAAAAGGAAAAGGAAAGTTAAAATAAATAGTCATCGAAGTTAAAGGGAAAAAGGTACGAGAAAATTACTCACGTGCAAATTCCACTTTTCGGGAAAAGAAATATTTCCTCACCCACCAAACCAACGGTGGGGGCAACAACAAACCGGGCAGACCAGCCACGGTCTCTGTCATCCTCTGGACTAACCAGAACTCTTTTACTCCTAGCTACTAAAGTGAAAACGCCATTGCAAAAAAGTCTGGGGGAGTAAAGATGAATTAGATGAGAGAAGGTGAAAGGCACACCGGCCACATTGCTCAAATGCCTCAAACAGGCAACAGCCCTCCATACAATAGGGCCTATCTGACCTAAACATACGTCGAAAAAACGACAGAATTCTAGGATGAAAGGGTCAATAACAGGTTTGAATCCCAAGGTAAAAGGATATGTATAAACAAAGGAAAATCCTGTCAAATAAGAGGTGATTCTTTGGTTCGCATTAGGGATTATGATGGGAAAATCTTGACTCCAATGGCAGTCATTACGAATTAAAGGAATCAGACCTTCAATGATCTGATTTGGGTAAATATCAGCATGATCTAAGGAAGAAACTTGGTTTCTAAGAGACTCTCTATCACTATAGAAGGAAAATTTCGCAGGAATTATTTCTTCTACTGGAGGTTCACGAAGAGGCTCAGAGGACTCCTTACCTCTAGAGGAAGATCTATGTGAAACAGAACCTCTAGTTCTAGAAGAAGGGCCAGAACTGGATGAAGACCCTAAATTACGTAGTCTACCACCCCCTCTTTTACTCCTATTAGGAGCAGAAGGAAAGTTGTCAACTATGGAGACTCTCCTAGGGTTAGGGTTTGGCGAAGCTATGGCAGTACGAGGAAGCTAAAGAACAAGAATTGAATATTCTAAGAATTTTACGAGGAAGATGGAAACGAGAATTGAATATTTTGAAAGCTTTATGAGGAAAAGACAGAGGCACAAAACTAAATTTATACTAGGAAGCAACCGTCAAAGGAAAAGGTACAATGATGGAAAGGTCATAATGAGAACTGTCGCTTCGTGATTAGTGAAGCCGTAAAAAAGCCTTAAAAGGCGCTGCAAAGTTGCAGAGCCAATAAGAGGGCGCCACGTGTAACAAGCATTAAATGAAAGTGACAATTGAAGCATCGATTCTATCATAGCATTAATGGCGGTAAATATTCCCGCTTCAATGAAATCCACTTCCCAAATATTCAATTGATGAATAAATGGCAAGTGGGGGGAATATCTGTATTGGGAAAAATTGAGTTTACATATTAAAGTGGTGTAGAGATGACGTGTCATGACACGTAGATTGATCAAATAGTTATGATTGGAAAAGAGGCACGAGTTGCAACAGATACAAGCAGAGGCACAAAAAGTGGCACGAGCGGTTATTCAAAAGACTCAACGCCCGTACCTATTTAAGTCCAAGAATTAAGGAGAATGAATATGTCAGTACAAAGGAGTACAGATACAATATTTAATGAGCCTTAAATACTAAAAACGTTAGAGAATCTGTATTAAATACAATGATTATGTAACGTAGCATTTAGTGTCTTTAATTGTCTATAATAGCCTTATTATGAAAAAGGCAAAACGCATATCTCCAAAATAGCTATAAAAGGGAGAGAATGGATCAATTGTAAGGACACGAAATATTATCTGAATATACTGGTTTACTTTGTTTTTCTGACTATCTCATTATTGGCAAAATCATTCTTCTTTTATTCATTTCCGATTATCAGTAACCCGAGTTCTTCTAAAAATATAGCTTTGACCGAAATCTCATTTTTTGCTTAAACAAGTTGCAAGCATGTCCTTACCGTTCTCTTTGTGGGTGGCCATGTTTCCGATTTTTTATCTGGAGAAGATTAGGAAGTTTTCACTAAGAAATCCCCACAGACGGCGCCAAATTGTTTGACCAAAAGATATTGAAACCTTTTTGATTAAATCAATTAGAAAAAATTGAAGAGGTAAATCTTGGTCAAACATAATAAATTCCAGATCTATAGATAAACCAGAAAATGATATATAAAATGAAGTAGAAGCGGTAAATTATCGAAAAGCCTTTCATTTCTTCTTTCACCAATTGGTGAAGATGACTGTTGTAGATATTCATTGGAAGATTGTTTTCTTCCTTTTCACTAAGGAGATTACGGAGGAGAATGAGAGGAAAAAGGTCCCTTTTCTAGGAAGGACTCATCCCTATATATAGTCATGGAGTTATTGCTGTGTATTTGGGCCACAGCCCCCTTACTTTGCGTCCACTTTCGTCGTTCGGTGAATACGTGAGTTGGCGCAAATAATATCGTCTTTCCTTATCCCATTGTTTGGATGTGGTCCCAATTGGATCGACCATAGCGGTTGACCAATACAGGATTGAACTTCCATTCCGTGTTTAGAGTACTTGTACGGTGGTGTTACAAAGTGAAGTGTTTAGTAGAACAAAAAAAATACGGCATTGACGCAAACTTTAAGAAACCAAAAGTTTAAGAACTTTATTGCCATTTTATATTCAATATTGAGGTTGATAGGCTTAGCTTTGACTTTCCTAACCTTTATTAATTTAAAAGAAGAAAAAAAGAGGAAGAAACAGCTTGCAATGAGGAAAGAGAGATCTACTTCCCATGCATATAGAATTAATTTTAAGCAGTTCCTTGAATAAATCTCATAAAAATTGAGAAAACGCCGTAACTTTATCATGATTTTGAGCTGCTGATAGATGTACCCGCTTTAACAAAACAAATCAAATTTTTTTATTTCATTTTAAGAGTCAACCGTCACGTAAATAGCCTTTTTCCTCAAGGAACTGAAAACTAAACACATTCACTTTCGTGCTTAAACTGAAAAATTACTTGGTCAAAAACTCCAGAAATTACTGATTACATAAGATATATATGCTCCCGGCATTTATTCTACAACCATAAAATTAAACTGTTCATACTTTATGGAGACTGACTGCCACATATAACTTCGAATTCAATCCGAGGTACAGTGCCTGCGGGAAAAATCCAATTCTTGGAATGGGTATAATTCAAGAATACTCCAGAAGCAATCGCATCTGGGAAAAAAATATTCCCCAAACCATAAAAAGAAGAGGAAAAAAACGGAAAACTAAAAACAATTGGGAAATGATCATGATGAGTAAGTCTTTTATGTTCTCTTTCTTTCCATGAAAGCATGTATTCTTCTGAGTGCAATTTCTAACGTATTTTCACTCATGTTGGAGAAACAAACCCTGAACCAACCAGGCTCTGAGCAATGGCAAGAGGAGCCTGGAGAAATATTCAGTTTCACTTGATGCAATATTCTGTTCCAAAGGGCCAATTCACATTCCTTTGTAGGCTTTTCCAATAAAGGACTCAAATCCATCCAGCAAAACAATCCTGCATTCCCTTTCAAGCACTCAATCCCAGCACTCCTCAATCCATGAATAATCATTTCATATCTCCTCCTCAGCCTTTCACGATTCGTCTTTATGTAATCCTCACTGAATTTCTCGTCCGACAACATGGAAGCCAGGAGCTGTTGTGTCTGAGAAGAAATCAATGTGAAACTCGACATTCTCCTTGCAGTTGTCACAACTTTGTCATTGTAAGAGTAGATTGTCCCAACTCGAAACCCAGGTAGTCCCAGGTCCTTGGAGAGGCTGTACACAATGTGTACCCTCTCTGAATCCATGTAATTCCTTGATTCAATTACTTCACTAATGCTAACAAATTCGGAGCAACAAAAGGCGGAACCCGAGTAGATTTCATCGGACACAAGGTGGATGTTTTTTCTTGTGACGAATTCAAGAATGCCCTCAAGCACACACCTTTGGATGGTGGCACCTAATGGGTTAGAGGGGTTTGTTATAATAACCCCTCTCACTTTTATGTTCTTGGTTTCCGCTTCCTCGTAGGCTTCTTCTAAGGCTTGTGGAGTAACTTGGAAATTATTTGAACTGTCGCAATGGATTGGAACGATTTGCACACCCGTCCTCCACCTCAAGTCTCTATCAAATCTGTAAAACCAAAAAAGTAAAACAAGATAATAATGGTAAATATTTCAAACAACGATTCTCAGTGTCCTTTTTTTCCAATGTAATAGCTAAAAAATATTTGTCACATGGTTACTATGTATAGTAGTTATACCCTGGATAGTAAGGAGTTGGAACAAGCAAAGCATCGCCAGGATTAGCTAAGATGAAAGTTAATAACTCATTAGCAGCAGTGGCGCCAGCTGTAATAACAACTCTATCAGGATCAAATCTTGCCCTTCCACCTCTTATTTTTTCCATGAAGCTAGCCATTGCCTTTCTAAATGAAAGCAGTCCATGATAATCTTGGAATAAAGCATTTTTCCTAAAGCTAGAAACTCCACTCCCTGAGCATGTGTGTTTTTCCAAATACTTTTCCACCAAATCAAATGACACCTACGTACACAAGAAAATTAATTAAGCAACATGAAATTATAATGATCATGTGAATATATATACTGAAAAAGGAGTATCTATCTTCATCACTTACTTGATTTTCGGCCAATCCCATTTGAATAACACCAGATGGATTGTGAACTTCATCAAATGGATCTTCATCGTATGCTTTCCACCCAGCAAAGTAGGGTGAATCTTCTCCATGGGTATCTGACGTGGCCATTTTTGATAGCCCAACTATGGGTTTCTCAATCTCTATGGCCATTGCTTATTGCTCTTAGTTATTAGATCTTTTCGTTTTCTTTTCTTTAGTCTTAATCAATTAGCAAAAGAGTCTTAATTTTCTTAGAGAGAGAGAGAGAGATGAAGAAAATATAAATGTGGATAGTAGAAAAAAATCGATGAGATCGAGAGTAGAACTCAGAAGAGAGAAGCACTATTTGAATGAAACATTTTTGTCAATGACCACCTTATATAATTTTAAGGGGGGGTGGGGACCTCAACTTACATGGAGATGATAAATTCTCTCTCAGAAAAAAAAAGTGAAGCTAGGAACCAATGATTGATTCTGTAGAAGAAGCAAGATCAACGCTCAGCTTTTAACAAATATAGTTTAAATGGCTGGTGACAACTGTTAATTTCTGTCATCTTTTCAGAGTTTTGTATATTCTCAATCTCCCCAAGATCCCATTGCAAATATGGTGGTTGATGGGGGTGGGTGCTAATTTTAACTTAAGTAGTAGTGTAGTACCTCCAACTTAATTTCTGTCTATTCAGATTCTTTAAGTTTATGCTTACGTTCATGTCTCGATCGACCTTATTTGTTTTACATAGTGGTAAATAGATAATGTAATATTTTATATACATTACTAATTTATAAGTTCATAAAATAACTGTCAGTCTATATACATAGACTAAAGTCTGTTGAGCAATAAGGTTAAGGAGTGAAAACTGTTATACACCTATACTATATGTTATCAAGATAATTTGTGGTTCAGGATTTTAACTCTCACCTACTATGATAAGCTGTCATATTTTGACGTTCTCGACTCATTCAGAAAATAGAAAAAGAACTTTTGAAGATGAAAAGCACGTCAAATGGAAAAGTTCCATTATTTTTTATTTTTTTTGGTAAATAAATTTTCTATTTATCTGAATGTTCTGTACAAGTATGTCTTCATCCTAAAGTAGGACATGTAGCCCCAACTTTAGTGTGCATCTCTAGCTTCCTCTACTAACTCTAACATTCAAAAATCTTTCTGCTTAGTATCTTGTATCTTATTGCACCTGGTTCGACTTTCTCCTTTGTTGCTTCATGGGTAGAAGTTTAGGCTGGCCATCTGCTTTGCTAGTCTTGTTACTTTGCTTCCTCTGCAGTGTACATCTTGTATAATCAACTTCACAATCACCTCCTCTGATCTACGTTTGTTCTGGAATAGTTTTAGGTTCCTTTCCTGCCTGATATAGTAGATGCTCCCTACTAATGTCATCCTATATATTTCAGCTTTCCCACATTTCCCTCGTGCATTATTTGTTGCCCCATGTTATCTCCTCAGACCACCCCATTGTAGCTCTGTTTATACCCTGCCATGTGAGTAATTTTTTCCAGATTCTAGCTGCTACATTGCACTCAAAGAATAAGTGTTGTGTGGTTTCCTGTTCTTGGTCACATAGAATACATAGCGGACTACTCTGCATCCCCCATATCTCTTGTATATAGTCTATTCTGTGCAGCCATATATAATATGAAAGACCACCTTGGACTACTAAAAGCACATAAGTTAGAACGTGTTTTTGAAATCAGATAAAATTAAATACAACAGTGGAGCGACCGTGCTAGACCCACGGGATCCGAGGGTGCCTAACACCTTCCCTCGGGTCAATAGAATTCCTTACCTAGAATTTCTGGTTCGCAGACTCCATTCGGAAGTCGAAATTTTCCTCGGTTCGGGATTCAAGATAAACCGGTGACTTGGGACACCAAAAGCCAAACTTATCCCAAGTGGCGACTCTGATTTTTTAAAAAATAAATCCCGTTTCGATTGTCACTTCAAGTTGAAAATAACTCCTTTTATTATACCCTATTCCGGGGGGTGTAGTGAAAAAAGGAGGTGTGACAGCTCTGGCGACTCTGCTGGGGAAAAGAACCCAGAACTTTGATTCAGGGTTCAGAATTCGAGCTTAGATATATTGTTGTGTTTGGCTTTATCTGATTTTCCTACATGTTTCATGCTAAATGTACAGAATGTTTACCGCTTTGATATTATCTGAACTNCCCCATGCTGGACCCATGTTGATTTCACGTCGCTGGGCCTGGCTTCACCTAGAGCCCGATTTCTTCATGCATTAAATCTGCATCCATGTTTAATCACATCAGGTTTATCAGTTGGGCCCTCGGTCCATTTGTGCTAGACTGATCCCTTTGCTCGAAATAAGTAACTCTCCTTGTGCGAATCATTAGTCAGTCGGAGGGAAGCCTTTAATCACATTTAGTTCTAGCGGATTAAGCCTATTAAATAGATTGAAGTGAGCCATAATTAGATAACTCGTAGTGCATGGCCCTCATGAATTAGTTTAGAACCGTTAAGCTAGAATAAATTGAGGCGCGCCAAGCCCGATAAAATCTCAGATGCTTGGCCCCCGTTCAAATATTTCTTTTAAAACAATTAGAATCCGAGGCGTGCCATTTAGCAAATTTCATGGCCCTCGCAAAGCCAAAACGCGTAGTTGCTTTAGGCGCGTATTTTAATAATATTACTTTCCTAAATTCGGGTGCACATTTATGTGACCCAAATCCAAATCTCAACGAAGTCGAAATGTGTCAACAATCACGGGTGCACTGGTGCGATGTGGTTCGAGAAGCATTTTCACGACGTTGCAATTCTTATTAAAAATAAAAATAAAGCGGGTTACTAATAAAAGCACATAAGTTAGAACGAGTTTTGAAATCAGATAAAATTAATACAACAGTGGAGCGACCGTGCTAGACCCACGGGATCCGAGGGTGCCTAACACCTTCCCTCGGGTCAACAGAATTCCTTACCTAGAATTTCTGGTTCGCAGACTCCATTCGGAAGTCGAAATTTTCCTCGGTTCGGGATTCAAGATAAACCGGTGACTTGGGACACCAAAAGCCAAACTTATCCCAAGTGGCGACTCTGATTTTTTAAAAAATAAATCCCGTTTCGATTGTCACTTCAAGTTGGAAATAACTCCTTTTATTATACCATATTCCGGGGGGTGTAGTGAAAAAAGGAGGTGTGACAACAGGGCTAGTCTATCGGGACTCCTGCCTGATCGGGAATGGCGTAGCCTTCCAGTTTTGGAGTTTAGCATCTGGTCCCATATAGAACACCTCAGCGGTGCTAGTCCCTTCCCCTGGCTGAACCATGTTGGTTTGATAAAGCATTTGTCTCATAGCTCCACATATATCTTCGATTTCCACAGCTGTGAACACCTCATCGTCCCTTTCTTTGCCATACTTGGCCTTGACAAAAGTATCATAGAGATGTGGCAATGGTTGTGACAGAACCCATCCTTCTTTCTTTCTTTCCTCGGCCCATTTCTCATCATCTGGAGTTGGGTAGAAGCCTATCCCGAAAAACTTTTCTGCTGTGGGTAGAGTTACCGGCTCAGATATTCCTTGTAAAGCTTTTCCCAACCCTTTTCCTGGCTTGAAACCGTGTCTAATCATTTCTCTGGCCAACATGATTGAAGCATTAGACAGGAAAGGCTGAGGACAAGGATTTCCCTCCTCATGCTGATCTGCTACCACAATTTCAAAGGCTTGATAAACAATATGCTCACTTCCTTCCCTCGCCTCCAAACATGGGATAGATGGGTCACGATAAATGGACTGCTCGTCTTCTCCGTGGACCACGATTTCCTGGTCTTCATACTCGAATTTTACCATTTGGTGGAGGGTAGAGGGCACAGCTCCTGCAGCATGGATCCAGGGCCTTCCCAAGAGAAAATTATAAGATGTATCCATGTCCAACACCTGGAAGGTTACCTCGAACTCTACCGGACCTATGGTCAATATCAAATTAATTTCACCGATGGTATCCCTCTTAATACCATCAAAAGCTCTCACACAAACATTATTCGGCCGAATCCTTCCCGTCCCGATTTCCATCCTTTGCAATGTGGAGAGCGGGCAGATGTCAACCCCCGATCCTCCATCCACCATGACTCGCTTGACATAATAACCTTCACACTTGACAGTCAGATGCAAGGCTTTATTGTGAGCTGCGCCTTCCGGAGGCAAGTCATTTTTACTAAAAAAAGAGAGTTGATTGATGGCGAAGAACCTTTCTGCCATCCTTTCGAGCTGCTCGACTGAAGTTTCCATTGACACGTACGCCTCATTCAAAGTTTTCATCAAGATCTTCTGATGTTCGGAGGATTTCATCACCAATGAGAGCAGGGACACCTGTTCAGGATATTTCCTTAATTGATCCACTGTTTCATAATCAGGCATCTTCATTTTCTGGTAAGAAGGCTTCTGCTTCCTCAGCACTCACTGGCTTCTTGGACGAAACGCTTTCG
>NW_017675864.1:0-5909 GCF_001879085.1 Nicotiana attenuata | reverse complement strand
TCAGTTAGGTCTTTGATATATTGAGGCAAGCCGCGATTAGATAATGCATAATGAATGGGCCTTGTGGATTAGTTTAGAAACACCTTAATTAGAATAGATTGGAGATGTGCCATATCAACCAATTGAATAATTCATGGCCCTCATTTTAGTTAATCCTTTATTGATCCTTAGAATTCGAGGCGTGCCATTTAGCAAATTCCATGGCCCTCGCAAAGTGCAAACGCGTAGTTGCTTTAGGCACGTATTTTAATAATATTACTTTCCTAAATTCGGGTGCACATTTATGTGACCCAAATCCAAATCTCAACGAAGTCGAAATGTGGTAACAATCACGGATGCACTGGTGCGACGTGGTTCGAGACGCATTTTCACGACGTTGCAATTCTTATTAAAATAGAAATAAAAGTGGTTTACTAATAAAAGCACATAATCTAGAACATGTTTTGAAATCAGATAAAATCAAATACAACAGTCGAGCGACCGTGCTAGAACCACGGAACCCGGGAATGCCTAACACCTTCTCCCGGATTAACAGAATTCCTTACTCGGATTTCTGGTTCGCGGACTGTTAACAGAGTCATAATTTCCTCGGATCGGGATTCAACTGGTGACTTGGGACACCATTAATCTCCCAAGTGGCGACTCTGAATATCAATAATAAATCCCGTCCCGATTGTCCTTTAATTGGAAAAACTCCTTTACACCCTCATAGGTGTAGGAAAAAGGAGGTGTGACAGCTCTGGCGACTCTGCTGGGGAGCGAACCCAGAACTTTGGTTCAGGGTTCAGAATGCGAGCTTAGATATATGGTTGTGTTTGGCTATATCTGATTTTTCTACATGTTTCATGCTAAATGTGCAAAATGTTGCTTTTTACCGCTTTGATATTATCTGGATTGTATATAAACTGTGTCGAAACCCTTCTCTTCTCACCTCCGGGGATGTGCTTACTGGTTGAGACTCCCTATTCTGTTAGTGTCAATACCCTGAAATAAGAAAGAGGCCGGACAAGTTACTAAGCCGGATGGCCTTTTGGTTCCCGGTACGTAGCCCCCTCCTCGACTCGAGTTGTCCGCTCGGGTACACAGTCTAGAACACATACCCAGGTTTTGAACCTAGAAGAACTTGACTTCATGCCGGATCCCTAGTAGGACGTTTATCTGCATCACGTGCATTTTGACTTAGGGGGACTCAACACAGGGGTTGGGTCCGTCTAGGACAGGTGTACCCGGAATAATGGACCCTCCTGATGCATCCTACTTGTGCATTTATCTGTTTTGGACTCGCATGCTGACCGACTTTGAGTATATGGGAAATATTGAAATAAAGAAAAAAAAAGAGAGAAAAAAAAAGAAATTAGCAGTGTAGAGAGCTAGTTACCTATTTTAGAAAAACCAATGTCCAAGTAGTGCCGAAATGCTGCCGAATTTTTGAAAATGAAAAAAAAAAGAAAAATGAAAAAGAAAAACAAAAAGAGTTTTATTTTCATATTAGTTTATTTTATTTTGCCCCTGAAAAGAGAATATAAAAAAAAAGAATCTTGCTTTCAGGAATAGTGTATTTGCCAACAAAAACGAAAAAAAGAGTCTTGTTTTCAAAAATAGTTAGATTTATTTTGCCCGAACTACGCTGGTTTGATTCTCACCGGACGTGAGATACGTAGGCAACCCTCATCGGGTCCAACCTCCCCTTTTGCAAAAATAGCCAAAAATACCAAATTTTTTTTAATTTCTCATGAATAAGTCGGGTGATGCCATTCTTGTCAAAAATAAGCCAAATGTCCCCAAAAGGGGGCCGGAAGGCTGTTTTTGCAAGAACAGCCACCCTGAGTCATCTTCTAAACGGTTAGCAGGCACAGCCTTAAAATCTTCCTTATGAAGTGCTGAAAGGTTGTATCCGCAATACCGGCTGTTTGTTTAAATTGGCAATTTGAACAAGGATTGTGCCATTTTTCTCTTCTAGGTCAAAATAAGTGATTAAAATCACCTTAACAAATGTGCAGGATGAGCACGACTCAAAATGAATTATTTTCAATCATGCATAAAATCCCTTTGGAGTTACGTCTGTGGTGGAACGATTTAGGCGGAGAAGGGCAAGATGCAGTCAAGAAACATTTGAAAGGGCTTACCGGTTTGCTCGATATTGTGCCTCGGGGAGATATTATTAGAGCACTGGTTACATGTTGGGACCCAGCACATAATGTGTTCCATTTTTCGGACTTTGAGCTTACCCCGACATTAGAGGAAATAGCTGGCTACATTGGAAAGGATGAGGTTCCGTTGAGGCACAAATACTTGGTTGCCCCCAGAGTGGTAGCCGTGCACAGATTTCTAGACTCTTTGAAGATAGTCAGAGCCATCCATAACACAGATTTAGCAAATGGCTTTTGTACTCTAAGTTTCATATATGAGCGATACGGCCATATTGGGGGGTTCAACAACCCAGAAAGTAAGATATGTAGCAAAGAAAACCGCTAAAAAGTGGGAAGAGCATCGACGTTTCGCCTTTATGGTAGCTTTCCTGGGGCTTCTGGTATTTCCAAGGAAGGATGGGAACATTGACATAAAAATAGCTGGGGTCGTCAGCACATTAATTACTCAAGCCAAAAGTACACTGGCACCTATGATATTGGCTGACATCTTCCGTGCTCTTACAGCTTGCAAGGCCGGGAAAGCTTTCTTCGAAGGGTGCAGTCTATTGTTACAAATGTGGATGATCGAGCATCTGTGTCATCGCCCTCAGTTTTTGAGCTATGGGTCTCCAGACAAAACATGCATAGAAGAGTTTTACACGAGGATTAAAGGGGTTGAATTGCCAGAAGGGATCACAGGTTGGACAACATATTTTCGGTCTCTCACTGCTAGCCAAATAGAGTGGACACTGGGATGGTTACCCGTTGATGAAATTGTATACATGCCGGCAGCCCGACCACATTTCCTTCTGATGGGGCTTAGAAGCATTCAGCCTTACGCACCGTATCGAGTGTTGAGACAGCTGGGGAGATGTCAGATAGTACCCAAGGATGATGATCTCAGTTTGCAAGTGGTTGAGATTGGCCCTGATGGCCAGTTTCCTGAAGCAATGGTCCGTCAGGTCTGGAGCGAATGTCAGTATTTGACGGCGAACACTTGTGTTCGAGATCGAGCCAAAGGAGAAGTGTCGCCTGACTATCAGGCTTGGTATAGAAGGGACGTCGCATTCGGAAGACCGGCCAAGCGACCTCACATCCAGGAATTTGTTGAATCAACATGAGAACAGTGGGATTGGCTAACTAAAGAAAATGAATATAGGGCCCGCATAGGAGCATTGGAGAAACAGGTCCAGGACCTCCGATTTGAGAATAGCTTGCAAGCCGCGGCTGATGAAGGTGAGAAAAAACAATTGGCCAAGGAGAATGAAGCCTTGCGGGCCCAAATCCAGAAAATGAAGTTAGAGGCCGATAATCCTGTCAGAAGCGCCAAAGATGCAAAGCTTATAGCAAATCTAAGGCAAAAGGTGAACGACTACAGTTTTGACTGTAACAAGGCAGAAAAGGAATTAGCTGGGGTCCAGAAACAATTGGCTAAAAATGCAGAAGAACGGGCCCGCATGGTTAAACAGTTAAAAGGAAAATATGACACTGAGGTCACAGAATTAAAGAAAAAGGTTATTGCCACAGAAAACTGTATGATTAAGCAGGCAAAAGAATTCAAAGTCGAAAGAGAACAGTGTTACATGGCATTGGCACAGTTAGAAATGGACTTGCAACAACTCCGGGAACAAAGCCAAGCGGATGAGCGAACTTTGGAGGCCAGGGCCCAACAGATAGGGCGATTGCTTCAAGAGAAAGGAAGAATCCGAGAAAGAATCTTAATCGTTGCTCATTCTATTACTAGGAAATGTCAAATGTGCGAGAACATGACCCGAACCACCTTCCTGGTATCAGTGATGACATTTGTGAAGCAGATAATGAACGACCTAGACAGACTTCAAAGGGAACTTGCATATAGGCCCGTGGCGAGACCGAATGATGTCCCGCGGGCACCAGGAGCTTTAATGTATTCCTAATTGTCTTTGAGTCTGCACTCTTTCTTCTACTAAGAAATTTTGTTTTTCCGAGTCTGTATTTCTTTTGGAGTTAGGTCATTTGGGTTTGTAGTTCTTTTACCATAGTCAGTGGATTGAGTCTGTATTTTTGTTTGAATTAGAATAGGGATGATGGAGTTTATAGTTCTTAGAGTCTGTTAGTTGTTTTGAGTCTTTGTAATAGACAAGTTTGCTATCAATAAAATTGAAATTGCCAAAAATATCATGCTCCTACTTTGCATTTATTTTTTTTTACGAACTACGCTTGGTCTGATTCACGCGGGGTCGTGATATGTAGGCAATCTCCATAGGATTCGACCATTTCTAAATAATAATAGGGAAAACCAGAAAGGAATGATACAAACAGGGGAAAAAAACCAAATGAAAGAGAACCAAAAGAGGGAGAGCAGAACAAAGTGAAAGGATAAGAGTGGGAACTAATTAGGCAAGAAAAGAAATGAAAGCCGGAATGACGCATGTGAATGAATAGAGGCATAATAGAAACGTTTGACTGCTTAGGTGCATCCACCCATCAATGTGCGGTTATCTATTTGTTAATGCCCTAACCGCTAACCAAGTTGTTGTTGATGAGACCAGATAGGTGTTTAAGCTGACTGGCATTCTGGCAACCCATCCTTACAACACCCGTTCCAAGGACAAGTGAAACATGACCAATCAGGATTTGGAAGTGAGCATTGTTGACCCATCCAGAGAGGAGGAGGCAGTGGACGTTAACACAATGAGAGAAGAGATGTACAAACTAAAGCAACAAATGGCCGAAATGTACCAGGCCTGGTCGAAGGGACATCCACCACCACTCTATCCTGCCAACCCCAACTACCTCCCACCGCCAGCTCAACCCCAAGATCCTCCCACAGTGAACTCATCTCCCGCTTTCCCAACGTACCAGCAGTACTATGGAACCACCTCTCAAACACCGTCGCCACCACCACCCAAGCAAATTCCATGTCCTCCACCGCCAACTGCTCCAGTATTTGTGGCGCCTCCACCTGCCACATTGCAAAGATCTTCCAGTGAGCCATTGTTTCCAACTCACGATAGCCAGTACTACCCTCCCGAGCCTACCTTCAAAGAACCTGAGCCGTATTCCTACACTCCTCGCTTTGAGCTCTCGGTGGAAACTGATAAGCCGCTTAAGGACCCGGAACAGGAAGAGATGTTTCGAAAAGTAAAAAGCCTGGAGCAATCCTTCAGGAACATGCAAGGACTGGGTGGCCAAGTCAGTGTGGCCTACAAAGATTTGTGCTTATTTCCCGATGTCCAGTTGCCAGCAGGGTTCAAGTTGCCAAAGTTTGACTTGTATGATGGCCATGGTGATCAGGTGGCCCACCTGAGGGGATTCTGCAGCAAGATGAGGGGAGCTGGAGGAAAAGATGAGCTGTTAATGGCGTACTTTAGTCAAAGCTTAAGTGGAGCAGCGTTAGAATGGTATACACGACAAGATCATGCTCGGTGGTACACCTGGGACGACCTGGCTCAAGCATTTGCATGTCATTTTCAATACAACCTCGAAATCGTCCCGGACCGTCTGTCATTGACTAAAATCGAGAAGAAGCCCGGAGAAAGCTTTAGAGAGTACGGTTTCCGTTGGAGAGAACAGGCAGCAAGAGTTGATCCTCCGATGAAAGAGAATGAGATGGTTGATTATTTCCTTCAGGCTTTGGAACCAACCTACTATGGTCATCTGGTGTCCGCGGTAGGGAAAACTTTCAATGAGGTCGTAAAGATGGGAAGCATGGTGGAAGAGGGTCTCAAGTCTAACAAAATTATGAGCTATTCGGCACTCAAAGCAACTACGCAGGCTATTCAAAGCGGCACCGGAGGA
>NW_017675863.1:36430-57711 GCF_001879085.1 Nicotiana attenuata | reverse complement strand
CTCCTGAGCTCGGCAACATTGGCTGAGCTCAGCTCTAAACTTGACGATGGCCTACACATGAAATGAAGATATGTTAGTCAAAGGAAAGAAAGGAAAGAAGAAGTTACAATAATGAAATTTAGCATTTACCCGAGAAAGGAGATGTTGAGCCTCTTCGAAGAGAGTGGATGCATCATTAAGGTCAGCAACATCGTCAACCCCGGTGAAACACTCCCGAAAGGGGTCTTCTTCGAGGACCTTGCTCGGATCAGGTGTTTGCAGAGCCTGAGCATCCTTTATTGTCTCCTCAGAGTAAGCTGGAAGAAAAAATGAGTGACCCGTTGTCATGGCCCCGAGCTCCTCACTCGGGGCGCTCTGGCTAGTTTCGGCCCTCTCAGTGCTTGTCCCCTTCGGCGTATTTATTGAAGAAGGAGGTACGATCTCGATCTCGGGGGACTCGAGGGCTTTTCCCGAGTCTCTCTTTGAAGTCCCTTCATCAAGTGGCAAGGCATCAGGTTCGGAGGCATTGACGGCTTCGATTGGTTTCCTGGTTCGAGGTACCAGTGCCGATTCTTCACCATCGTTCTCTTCATCCTCCAGGTATTGAATGGCTGAATCCAAATCCACATGAATGAGTCTTCTCCTCGGCTTTCGGGCAGGTGCCGCCTTATCTTGGGAGTCTTCGGGCTTCGAAGCCCTCTTTCTTTTATTTTCTTTCCCCGATTTCAGGATCGAGGATGCAGTCTTTTCCACGGATGCAGCTAGCCTCATTTCGGATACATCTCTGATGCCTGCACAAATAAACGTGAATAAGTTGACGCCACCAACGAATGAAAAATATCTAAAACTTGGGAAGAGAATTTACCATGATATTTGGCCTCCCACTTGCCCCTCGATAATTCACTCCATTTGCGCTCATCGTAGGAGGAGGAGGCTACTAACTTTCGGACCCAGTCCTCGAGGTCGGGGACCGCGTGAGGCGCCTAGGCAGTGGCTGCAGAAAGGGTAAAGGCATTATGAGGCGTGAAAGCTGAATATGAATAGATACTGGGAAGAAGAACTCCACTTACGATTAAAGTTCCATCTCTCCGAGAACGGTATTTTATCCCTGGGATGACATTCGAAGTCCTTACTCTGATAAACCGTCTCATCCAGCCTCGATCTTTAGCTTCGTCATTACTAGCAAAGAAGGCTTTCTTTGTTTGACGTTACAGCTTGACAAGCCCTCAAAACAGCTGGGGCCGATACAATCGAATCAGATGGTTGAGGGTGAATTCCAACCCCTCGGCCTTTTCGGAAAAATAGCGCAGCATGATCATGATGCGCCAAAAAGAGGGGTGAATCTGGTCGAGGGTGACCTCGTATGTTTTGCAACAGTCGATCACCATCGGATCAAGGGAAACCAGTGTAAAGGGTTAAGTGTAAACACTTAAAAACCCCTTCACGTGGGTAGTAATGTTTTCCTCGGGGCTTGGGATCTGAACCAGGACCTCGTCTCCCCAGCCGCAGTCCCTCTTCATTTCTTTGAGGTACTTCTCCGATATCAAACTAAGATATCGAGATGCATGTTCGCATCGGCCTATGACATCGGGGGGATTTTCAATACTGAAGTCCTTCTTAATCATGCAAGGGCCGGGGGTGATTTCTTCAAGAGTCGGCGGCACCACCGGTTTGGCCGGCTGGGAGGTAGAAGAAGACGACGCTTCATCTTTTTTGGGGAAAGTTTTGGAAGTTTTAGCCATGATTTTAAGCTAAAGAATACAGACTGTAGCAGAACGTGGTGTTTTATGGGAACTTAGCTTTTTCCGGAGCTCAAAGGGGCGGTAGAAACAGATGATTAGAGAAAGAAATGAAGAAGAATTAGAGTGAAAGTGATGAAAGAGTAAAGTCCATTATCCAAAGAAGTAGCCCCATATTTATAGAAAGGTGACGACGGTTCGGGGCCGCTAATGGCCGACCAGTACTGGCATGCATTTAATGTTTTGGGGAAGCGAACCGATGAGACATTTCACTCACTTCGAGCGCCTATGTCACGGAAATGACATCATCACTGAAGACTCCGGGGAAACGAGGTTCAAATCGTTTCTAATCATCATACTCTAAGAAATGCGGGAACTATCTGTATACGGTCGAGATCGTGTGCCTTCGATCTATATGCTCGATAGGTCGCCCAAAGTTCGAGTTCGGGCAAGATCAAGTTCGAGCTCGAGGGACCAGACCCGAGTTTGAAGACAGAGCACGATACATACCGAGGTTAGTATGCTTGACCCTGGAATAGTACCGTTATGGACTTGTAACAGAATGGGCTAGATTCCTGCCACGTCCCCAAGATCACGATGCAAATCCTGGAATAGGATTGTACTATTCCGTACTAGGCGGTTAGACAGTTGTACCAAGAATATTCCTTACTATCAATAGAAATGTACCTTATTTAGGGTTCCCCTATTATATAAAGGGGACCCCAATCATTTGTAATATCATCTTATCATTGGAAAGAATATACTATCCTACTTTTCTCTCTTACTGTTCATCAGAATTGTTCTTTACATTTATTGTTCTTACTTTATTGCTCTAATCCATCTCGAGGTCACTAAGCTAGAGGTCACTACTTCTAAGTAACATTGGTTTGATTCACTTGTTTCTTTCATTTCTACTTCACATTTCTTGATTACTAATTGGTATTGAACTAAATCACATATCTTTAAAACCACAATTCAAGTTTAATTGTTACTCGTATTCTCGAGGTAAACAACTATAAAGTCTACTAGTAGGTGTTCCAAGACCTGTTGTCACAAGTGTATGAGCAACTAGTAGAATATACAAACCTATAACTACTGTCTGAAATAAAGTAGATAGAAAATAGATACAAAAGAGAGACCCTAGGTACTGCAGAACGGCTCAGGAAGCAGCTCAACACTAGGCCTCGGGATAACGGAGGTGCCCGTCGGTATGACTGCCAGATGCACCTGCCTCAGATCCAGCACGAATAGTGCAGAAGTGTAGCGTGAGTACATAAACAATACGTATCTAGTAAGTATCTATTCTAACCTCGAAGAAGTAGTTACGAGGGATTGACATTGACACTCACTATGGGCTAACAATAAAAATACAGAAACTCTAAATAAGCATGAGTTATGTAAATAATACTAATAACTCAATAATAAGCAGTGGACAAATAATTCCTTCACTAATGATAAATTTCAAGTCATCTTCTGTCATTTATAATTTTTAACCTCTCAAGCCATAAAATAATAACAAGTATAATAAGATGTCACGACCTAGAATCCAACTAGTCATGATGACACCTAGCTTAATCCGCTAAATAAGCCAACTAATAACTATCCAATTCCAATAATATTTAATAAGGCAATTAAGTAAAATAAATATCTGAATCTGATACATTCCTCAAGGACTAGTAGTATAAATCATGAGCTTCTAAGATAAGAATTTACAAAGTTGGTATGAAACAAATACATCATCTGTTCGAAATGTACATAAGCAGATTTTTATAAATCTAAGGCTACCATGAACAAGAGGCAGCTACAACCGAATCGCGAGTACGACTTCAAATCCAGCTCCCGTCGAACACAGCAGCAACAACATCCAACATCTGCACGCAAGGTGCAGAAGTGTAGTATGACCACAACCGCCCTAGTGTACTCAATAAGTAGCAAACATAACCTTAGGTTCAAAGCAGTGACAAGCTAGAACAAAGGTCGTGTCCAACACCAATAGCCAACAACAATTAATAGCAACGTAAAGCAAGTAATAAAACATGTAACTCAGAGATAAAAAATCTCAACTTATTCATAGTTCCCGAAAATAGTTCCGATTTTCAAGTATATCAGTGAAAACCCAAGTCTTTTACCAAATGCATCTCTATTCTTGTATGTCAAGTGTGCATGTCATATGCGATGCAACTCAGTGATAAAACTATATGCATACCCTCAGGGTATCAATTCACTCAGTCCTCCCAGTCACTCAGTCCTCACAGCCACTCTGTCCTCACAGTCACTCAGTCCTCCCAATAACTCGGCACTCGGCACTCGGCACTCGCACTCAGTAGGTACCTGCACTCACTGGGGGTGTGTACAGACACCGGAGGGGCTCCTTGAGCCCAGTCTCTATAACAATCCAATCATGGCATAAATCAGCAAAACATGATGCGGCGTGCAGCCCGCTCCCATCATAAATAAATAAAAACATGTTGCGACGTGCAGCCCGATCCCATAAACATCCTCACCATCAGGCCCTCAGCCTCACTCAGTCATCAATCTCTCTAGTCTCTCGGGCTCTCAATTTCATGAAAAATCAGCCCAAAAATAATGATGTGGTGTATCAATAAATGATAGCAGATACTGAGATATGATATGCATATGAATGCGTATGACTGAGTATGTAATGCAATGAAAGCAGATAGCTCAACAGAAGAAACAACCTCAGTGGGTCCCAACCGGATAAGCATGTAGCCTAGACATGGATTCTAACATGGATCACAGCTCAATAACTCTAGTACATAGATATTTCATGGTTACAGATAAGGTCAGGTAAATACACAGTATCACAAAAATAGCGGAGTCACAATTTACACTGTGCACGCCCACGCGCCCCTCACCTAGCATGTGCGTCGCCTCAATACCAAACACATAACACGTAATTCGGGGTTTCATACCCTCAACACCAAGTTTATAAGTGTTACTTACCTCGAACAAGCCAAATCTGATACCGAGCAAGCCAAATGATGCTCCAAAAATGCCATCTCGAGCGTACCGACCTCCGAACGACTAAAAACTAGCCAAAAGCAACTCAAATACATCAAATAATGCCAAAAGGAACAAGCTCAACCGATAAATGTTGAATCTTTAATCAAAAGCCCAAAATCATCCAAAAAGCCCAACCTAGGCCTGCACCTCAGAACCCAGCAAAACTCACAAAATCCGACAACCCATTCAGTTACGAGTCCAAGCATACTAGTTTCCCTCAAATCCGACTCCAAATCGATATTCAAAACTCAAAATTCGCATTATGAAACTTTAGGCTAAAACCCCCAATTTCTCTTTAAAATTCATCAACCAATCGCCAAAAATAAAAATAGATTCATGAAATAAAGTCAAAACCAAGTGTAGAACACTTACCCCATTCGTCGCTTCTGCGACCATTGCACCTGCGCAAAACCAGCCGCAGGTGCGATCACACCAGAACCAACAGGTCCTCAGCAATTCAACATGAAATGAAAATGATCCGAACCTCGCTTGAAACTCACCCGGGCCACTCGAGACCCCGTCAAAATATACCAACAAGTCCAATAACATAACACGGACCTACTCAAGGCCTCAAATCACGCATAACAACAGTGAAACAATGAATCGCACCTCAAATCGAACTTAATGAACTTGAACTTTCAACTTCCATAACTCGTGCCGAAACATATTAAATCAACCCTGAATAAGCCCAAATTTTGCACATAAGTCCCAAATGACATGACGAATCTATTCCGATTCCCGAAACCACAATCCGAATCCGACATCCACAAAGTCAACTCTCGATCAAACTTACGAACTTTCCAAACCTTCAAATTTCCAATTTTCACCAATTTGTGCCGAAACCTTCTAGAAACATCCAAACTCTGTTCCGGGTTCGAATTCACAAAAAGTCAAACTTGGTCAACTATTCTAACTTAAAGCCTCTACAATGAAGTTCATTCTTCCAAGTCGATTCTGAATAACCTGAAAACGAAAACCAACGATTCACGCAAGTTACAATACATAATATGGAGCTACTCATGCCCTCAAACTACGTAGCGAAGTACAAATGCTCAAAACGACTGGTCGGGTCGTTACATTAGACTCTGTGTATTATCACGCATGATTTAAGCCGAGGTCGTACGGCCCAATCCAGAATAATATGTACGCTGCCGAGGATCGAGCGGCACAAACTATAGATGCATCTATTCTACTACCGAGGGTCGAGCGGCACGAACTATAGATGCATCTATTCTACTGCCGAGGCGTTCGGCCCGGTCCACAAGAAGAGAGCATACTTTATGAACATCCAATTTTAAATCTATTACAAGGCTAATACACAAAGAAGCACAATTTCTATTAACGGTCAAGTAACCGCCAAAACTCAAGTGAGTGAAAGTCGGTCTTATACAATTTATCAAGTTTTAATATAATTTAAGCACTTTAATTAACAAGTAGTGTGCAAACATTACAAGTATCTC
This sequence comes from Nicotiana attenuata, assembly GCF_001879085.1. Taxonomy (NCBI): domain Eukaryota; kingdom Viridiplantae; phylum Streptophyta; class Magnoliopsida; order Solanales; family Solanaceae; genus Nicotiana; species Nicotiana attenuata. The sequence goes on along the minus strand of NW_017675863.1, from coordinate 51,509 downwards.
ATGATTTGGGTCCTAAACTACCCGGACATAAGCATATTTAGTAGCTACGCACGGACTCTTGTCGCCTCGTGCGTACGTAGCCCCCACAATTAGAAGCAAATAGTAATTTAAATCACCTATGGGGTAAATTCCCTCTTACAAGGTTAAGCAAGAGACTCACCTCGTCTCAAAGCTCACTTTTCGGTCCACAAATTCGTCCAAAAGCCTCAACTCTGTGTCGAACAATCCGAACCTAATCAGATATTATATAAATTAATCAATATATGTTCAAAAGTTCATAATTTAACTATTAAAGCAATTACCCAACCCCAAGTGGAAGATTCCTAAAATTCGCCTCCGGGCCCACGTGCCCGGATTCCGGAAATTTTTGAAGATAATTGTTACCCATAACCTCACGAACTTAAATATATAGTTTTCACCCAATACCATAATCGTTTTCGTGGTTAAATCTCATTTTTATCAAAACCTAGGTGTTTCAACTAAACCCACAATTTTATATGTTAAAATATACCATAATCTATGTATTAAACTCATCTTATATAGAAATTACTTACCTCAAAGTGCTAGGTGAAAACCCCTCTCCAAGAGCTCCAAAATCACCCGAGAGATGAAAGAAAATGAGCCAAAATAGCCTAAGTCCCGCATTAAATGGACCATTCTGCCTCCAGTAATTTTTGCTTCTGTGGAGGAACAGTCGCTTCTGCGGCGCCGCACCTGCGGAAAATCCATCACGGGTACGGTCCTAGCCCAGGCCTCCTGACCTCACTTCTGCGGACGGGCCCTACTTCTGCGGACCTACTTCTACGGAAACTTCGCCGCATCTGCGGCCCAGGCCTGGCCAACCTCATCTCGCACATGCGGTCCCTTCATCGTAGAAGCGAGTGCGCTTCTGCGGAACTCCCTCCGCTTCTGCGGTCTACAGGCCACAGCCCCCAGGCTGCTTCTGCGATCCTTGGCTTGCTTCTGCGAGCTCGCACCAGCAGCTATTGCCTCATAGGTGCGGTTGCACCAGAAGCCTGATGCTTCAGCCAATCCTTCCAAGTCCAAACAACTTCCGTGCATCGTCTGAATGGCACCCGAGGCCCTTGGGCCTCGCCCAAGCATACCAACAAGTTTGTAAACATAAAACAGATTCTCTCGCACCCTCATAACGCGGAAAACAACAGTAAAACTAAGAATCGTAACCCCAAACAAATAGAATCAACTTATGGACTCCAAATTCTTCCAACTTACCCCGAATGCGCCGAATCATACTTAAACTACTCATAATGATACTAAATTTTGCGTGCAAGTCTTAAATTGCAATATGGAACTATTCCTGAACTCGAAATTCCAAAAGGACCCCGATAACACCTAAACCTACTCCAAAACAAATTTAAAGAACTTTAAAACCTTCAATATGCCAACTTTCAACTTTATGCGCCGAAATGCTCCCGGTTCATCCAAAACCCGATCCGAACATACGCCCAAGTCCAAAATCATCATAAGCTTGGATTCCTCAAATCCCGATTCCGATATCGTTTACTAGAAGTGTTGACCCAAGTCAAACTTAACCTTTTAAAGCCAATATTAAGGAACTAAGTGTTTCGATTTCAACCAGAATCCTTTCGAACTCAAACTTACCTTCCCCGCGAGTCATAAAAAAGTAAAAGCAGATACAGAGAGTTTTATTTAGGGGAACGGGATTCTAGAAAGCAAAACAACCGGTCGGGTCGTTAAAAATATTTAGAATTTTGAAAAAGTGCACATGAGTTTGTTTGACCATTTAACAATAAATTGTTTTATATGGCATATAGTCTGAATTAGCTAGCAGCCTAGCGTGTTTATAAATATTCAAGTTCAGGTTTCCTAATTAAGAAAAGGGTTCAAGTTTGGAGGAAGTAATATTTTTATATATTTCCTTTTCTTGCGTAATAAAGAGCTTCAAATTTTTTGAACTTGGATATAATTTTGTACAAAAAGCTCCAAAAAACGTCTTACATATTAGTGAAAAATAGACTCACCATGTGGATCTATTAAATGGCAACACGTGTCAGTAAAGTTTTGAAAAAAGTGAAGAATGACGTGTAAAGATGGCATGTAAAACAATATCGGAACCGAACATACTCGTATCGTGCTTGTTATTCTTGGAACTGATCGTCATAGAATAGCCCCAGATCAGGTATGGCAGAATAACTCATAATTACAAATGAGAAAAGAATCAATTAAGTCCGTATTATATGGGATTTACTATCATTACGCCACCAGTTACAAATCAATTATGTAAAGTACAATAAATGTAATAAAATGGTTGTAACAGGTAAAACAAGGCAATCAATTACGAAATTGACTCAACAGGCACGAGATTGGCTCAACAGGTACGAGATTGGCTCAACAGGTACGAGATTGACTCAACAGGTATGAGATTGACTCAACAGATACGAGATTGACTCATCTGCTACAGAATTAACTCATCAGTTACGAAATTTCAGCATTTATTTAGTTGTTACAAAGTCTTTCAGAAGTAGTGGGTGGATTGAGTAAAGAGGCGTTTTCGTATATATACCATACATGAAACTATATTACCCAATATGTTCATAGTTTGCGTAATACCTTCATGTTAATAGTATTTCTACCTAATATATACAATGCATTAAATAAGGAATCACTGTAGCTTTATGATTCCTTATTTTGCGCGCTAAAAAAGGGGAATTAAATATTTTCCAGATCTTCCCCAACGCAAATCACGCACATTCCATAATTATCGTCGGCTTCACTCTGATCTTCCACAACACAGAACAAGATTTTCCATACTATATTTTTGCGATACACTCTGTTTCCAGAAATTCTCTTTACATCTCTCTCTATTTCTCAATCGCAAATTTCAGTAATACAAAGCAAATAAAAAGTGAGCAGCAATTCCACCATTGACAGCCATTAAAAAGCTTGAAAGCTTTGAATTCAAATTTGGGTTTTCAAAAATCATTATTTGTTTGAATTGGGTGTTGTTGAAAATAATCGTGAATATGGTTTGGAGTTTATATCTCAATTTTGAAGGTTTTGGTGAAGATTAGACTTGGTTTTGACTTAATTTTTGATTGAAACTCGAAGAAGAAGAAGAAGAAGAAGAAGAAGAAGAAGAAGACATATTGCAGAAATTATAGATAAATTGTAGATAAATTGTAGATTATTTGTATTCTGATTGTAGATGCTTTATTTTCTGCTTTCACAAAAAAAAAAAACTTCTACAAATCTTCTGAAAAAACGCAGTTATGTAAAAAATCCCAATTATGCTACAATTGAATGGGAATTGGGATATAAAAATTCAATGTACCCAGTTTGTAGATATTTTGTAGATTATTTGTATTCTAATTGTAGATGCTTTGTTTTCTGTTTTCACAAATCCAAGACGACTAAAACTTCTACAAAATCTTCTGCAAAAATCGCAATTATGTCGAAAATACCAATTAAGCTACAATTGAATGGGAATTGGGATATTAAAATTCAATGTACCCAGTTTGTAGATATTTTGGTGATAAATTGTAGATTATTTGTAATCTGATTGTAGATGCTTTGTTTTCTGTTTTCACAAATCAAAAACGACTAAAACTTCTACAAATCTTCTGCAAAAAATAGTCTACAATTTAGTATAAATGTAGTAATTATGTAGCTACCCTTATAAATAATACTGCTTTATAAATACTTAAACTGATTTGTTGTATATTTGTAGAATTTTTGTAGAAAATATACTGAAAGATATGTTCTTTCAGTATATATCAAGCATATTCTCTGTTGCTAATTGTTTCTGTTTTCATCTTATCTCTAACTGGAATGATTCTGATGGATGTTTGAATTGGGAAATGTTAAGGTAAGATTTCCAGTTAATATTACCGAACATTCCCAAGAAATGCAGTATTTATTCACCAAAAGTTGCTACTGATTTTCCATCACAACTAATAGCATCATCTGGAATATATGGAAGAACCAAAAGCAATATTTTGGATTAGGCTTCAACGAGAAACTTATTGCATCGAAGAATGAATATTGGAGGAATTTGCATCCAAGAATGCCTGGATTAAGCACTTCAAATTATGTTCTCATATAAACAATGAAGAATTTTCAGATTCCTTTAATTAAGGAGTAAAAAACGTACAATTAATTATACCCTTAATTAATTATGGTATAGAATTGGTAATTTGGTATACTAAGTGTAATTAAGTCAAACCTTAAACATTGAGGGTAATAAGGTTTCCTATGTGGCATAGGAATGTAAAAATTCCAAAAAAAAAAGGGTCAAAAGGACTAGGCCTGCATTTGTATAACAGAAGTTTATTTACGTCTAGAGATAAAATAAGTTTTAAAATAACGTCTAGAGATTATTTAATCTACAATAATGATTTCTTTAATTTCATCCAAATAATCAAAGGAAGCGTGTAAGTTTTATTCCTTAATAAGTTAACTGTGTAAAAAATTCCAAAATATTACTAGTTTACTTAGCGGTCTAAATGTCCCGGGCCTAAATGGGCTAAACAGGCCGGGCTAAACGGGCCTGGGCTTAGCGGTCCCGGGCTCTGGCGATCCCGGGCTTCGCGGTCCCGGGCTTCGTGGGCTCAACGGGTAGGACCAGCCCGTGACGGGCCTAAGCCCATATGGTCCTGGGCTAAATGGGCCGGGCTCGTGGGCTTAGCGGGCCTAACGGGCTTTTTTTATTTCCGGGTTTTTTTTTTAATTTTTTTTATTTAGGGCAATTTCTTGTAAACCGTATGTGTATGTATATATATAAATTGCTCTTATGCATGGCCATATAAATATATGTGGTATATATAATATAGAAATCTAATTATTAAAGTGTTTGACGAAAATGTAAAATAACAAATCAATAGTAAAACTAAATTGGAATGCATAATAAATTAATAACAAAGTACAACATGAAGCATAAATACGTCTAATAATTTTAAAATAACACAAATTGTTGAAAAATCTTAAAGACGAATTTGCGGATAAATACCCTCAACACAATACTTTATATGCCTCCTTAAAATGCCTGTGGTACACCCTGAACGAAAATTTAAGACTCTTCCACAGTTCTTGCACTTTAATATTTGGCCTTCTTCATTTTCTTCAAGCACTTCATAGTATTGCGACACAAATAAGCGCACTCTTTCCGAACGAGGCATGATTTAACTTGAAAATTGAGATTGAGACTTGAAGTCTTGAAAATTGGAGATTGAGAGATTGAATATTTAAGTAATATTGAGAAAAAAAAATAATTAAATTATTTTTTTACTGTATATATATTTTTTTAAAAATATGTTAGAATTTAGTAGGTATTATATTATGAGTATTGGTGTTATGAAATTGTCACAAAGTATATGCCTAAGTATGATTGAATACTATATAGAACCGCACCTTTCAATAGCAACTTGAAAACGTTGAAACTTATAGAAAATGCATATCTCAAGAATTTAGACACAACTTTTACCTAATTAGTCACCATCTTATTATTTAATACCCGTCTATACATGGTATGATAAAATTTAATATATAGATTGTTAATACTTAATTAAAATCTTGTCCTTCCCACGTATAAGGCGGGTTAATTAAATATTTATAGATTGACTAATTAGATGGATGTTTGAGTCTAAAATCTCGTGAGTATGCATTGTTCATAAGTTAAAATATTTTTAAATTTGCTATGATAAGTTATGTTTATAGTAGTATATCAATCTTATTTACACATATTCTTAGGCATTGTCGTCGTGGACAAATTTAATAACACTAACATTCATAATATAATAGTACTTAACTTCTAGCAAATATTTTAAAATAGTTATATGTACATATAATTCATATATATATATATAGTATATATATATATATATATATATATATATATATATAGTAAAAAATATAATGTGATTATTTTTTGTACCGATCAAAGATATTAAATATCCTTGTTTATTTATTTCTGTGTGGTGTTGAACCCAAAAATATTTTCAAGGTCAAAACAATTAATTTTAATGAACCGAGCCAACAAGCAACGGATTCTAGATCCGAAATATAGTTAATACAATGTGCTAGAGAAGTAAAAAATAAATTCAATGATAGATAATATAATAAAAATTAAGAAGCAGGAGAAGAAATTAATTCTCATTGGATGAATCCATGATAGGATGATGAGCAAAAGAGCTTGAAGAGCCGAACTTGTGCTAACATGGGAAGCAAGATGCTATGAATTACGATGTATAGGACTGTAGAAAAGAAAAATTAGATGAGTACAGATGTGGCGATGTCTCTATTTATAGAACTAGATCTAGGTAACCATTCTGCCTTAAATTATGGGTCCATATGAGCATTTACTCAAGGAATTTTTACATTCCTATGTCACATAGGAAACCTTATTTACCTCAATGTTTAAGGTTTGACTTAATTACAGCTTAGTATACCAAATTAGCTAATTCTATACCAATAGATTAATTAAGGGTATAGATTAATTGTTACCGTATTTTTTAACTCCTTTAATTAAAGAAATCTAAAAATTCTTATTTGTGTTAATATGAGAACAGAATTTCTGAAGGTGCTTAATCCGAGGCATTCTTGGATGCAGAGGTTACCTCAAATATTCATTACGTTCGATGCGAAATATAGTTTCTCGTTGAAGCACTAATCCAAAATATGCTTTTGATTTCTTCCATATAGATTGACAGATGATGCTATTAGTTGTGATGGAAAATCAGTAGCAACTTTTGGTGAATAAATACTGCATTTATCTTGAAATTTCGGTAATATTAACTGGAAATCTTACCTTAACATTTCCAATTCAAACATCCTTCAGAACCATTCCAGTTAGAGATAAGATGAAAACAGAATCAATTAGCAAAGAGCATATCTACGAAGAACATATCTTTCAGTATATTTTCCTACAAAAATTCTACAAATATACAAAACAAATCAGTTTCAGTATTTATTAAGACAGTATTAATTTATAAGGGTATCTACATAATTACTACATTTATCACTAAATTGTAGACTGTTTTTTGCAGAAGATTTGTAGAAGTTTTAGTCGTTTTTTGATTTGTGAAAAACAGAAAACAAAGCTCTACATTCCAGATATAAATAATCTACAATATTTATCACCAAAATATCTACAAACTGGGTACATTGAATTTTTAATATCCATTCAATTCAATTGTAGCTTAATTGATATTTTCGAACATAATTCGATTTTTGCAGAAGATTTTGTTGAAGTTTTTTAGTCGTCTTTGGATTTGTGAAAACAGTAAATAAAAGCATCTACAGATTAGAAATTAGCAATATAATCTACAATTTATCTCATAAAAATATCTAGAAATGGGTACATTGAATTTTTATATTCCCAATTCCCATTCCAATTGTAGGCATAATTGGGATTTTTACCAATAATTGCGTTTTTTCAGTAAAGTTTGTAGAATTTTTTTTTTTTTTTTTTTGTGAAAGCAAGAAAATAAAGCATCTACAACAGAATACAAATTAATCTACAATTTATCTACAATTCTGCAATATGTCTTCTTTTCTTCTTCTTCCTTCAATCGAGTTTCAATCAAATTCAGCTCAAGGACCAAGGTCTAATCTTCACCAAAAACCCTTCAAAATGAAGATATAAACTCCAAACCATATCCCGATTATTTCAACAACACCCAATTCCAAACAAATAATATATTTTTGAAAACCAAATTTGAATTCAAAGCTTTCAAGCTTTTTTAATGGCTTCAATGGTGGAATTGCTGCTCTTCCATTTTTTATGTTGCTTTGTATTACTTGAAATTTGCGATTGAGAAAATAGAGAGAGAATGTATGAGAAATTTCTGGAAACAGAGTTAGTGTATCGAAAAAAAACAGAGTATGTAAATCTTGTTCTGTGTTGTGGAAAGATCAGAGGTGAAGCCGACGATAATTATGGAATATGCGTGAATTTGCGTTGGGAAGATCTGGGAAAATATTAATTCCCCTTTTTTAGCGTGCAAAATAAGGAAGTCATAAAAGCTAGCAGTGATTCCTTATTTAATGCATTGTAATATTAGGTAGAAATACTATTAACAATGAAGGGTATTAAGCAAACTATGAACATATTAGGTAATATAGTTTCATATATGGTATATATATACGAAAAGCCTCTTACTCATCCAATCCATCCGCTACTTCTGAAAGACTTGTAACAACTAAATAAATGGCTGAAATTTCGTAACTAATGAGTTAATTCCGTAATTAATGAGTTAATTCGTGTAGCTAGATGAGTCAATTCGTATCTGTGAGTCAATCTCATACCTGTTTGATCAATCTGCCGACCTTTGAGTCAATCTCGTGCACTGTTGAGTTAATTTCGTAATTGATTGCCTTGTTCTGCCTGTTACAACCATTTTTTACATTTAATTGTACTTTACATAATTGATTTGTAAACTGGTGGCGTAATGATTAGTAAATCCCTATAATACGGACTTAATTGATTCTTTTCTCATTTGGTAATTATATGATTATCTCCCCATACCTTGAATCTGGGCTATTCTATGAGATCAGTTCACGAGAATAAACAAGCACGAATACGAGTATTGTTCGGTTCCGATATTGTTGTTAATTGCATCTTACACGTCCTTTTCACTTTCTCAAACTTTACTGACACTGTTGCCAATTTAGATAGACCACATAGGTGAAGTCTTTTTTCACTAATATGTATAAGACGTTTTTTTGAGCTTTGTTGTTACAAAATTATATCCAAGTTCAAAAAAATTTGAAGCTCTTCATTACGCCAAGAAAAGGAAAAGTATTAAAAAATTACTTTCATCCCAAAACTTGAACCCTTATTCTTAATTAGAAGAAACCTGAACTTGAATATTTATAAACACGGCACGGCTGCTTAGCTAATTCAAACTATATGCCATATAAATCAATTCATTTGTTAAATGGTCAAAACAAACCTCATGTGCACTTTTTCAAATTCTTAATATATTTTTAACGACCCGACCGCGTTGTTTTGCCTTTCTAGAATCCACGTTCCCCTAATATCTCTTATGAGCGTGCTTTTACTTTTTGTTATTGGACTCGCGGGAGCCAAGGTTAGTTTGAGTTCGAAAGGATTCTGGAGTATGAAAATCGAAACACTTAAGTTCCTTAATATTGGCTTTAAAAGGTTAAGTTTGACTGGTGGTCACAACACTTCTAGTAAACGATGATCGGGAATCGGATTTGAGGAATCCAAGCCTTATGGAATGATTTTGGACTTGGGCGCATGTTTCGGATCAGGTGTTTTGGATGAACCGGAGCATGTCCGTCGCATAAAGTTGAAAGTTGGGCAATATTGAAGGTTTTAAAGTTCTTTAAATTTTGCTTTTGGAGTAGGGTTAGGTGTGATTCGGGGTCCTTTTTAGGAAATTTCGAGTTCAGGAATAGTCCCATATTGCAATTTAAGACTTGCGCACGCAAAAATTAGTAGTCATTATGAGTAGTTTAAGTATGATTCGCGCATTCGGGGTAAGTGAAGAATTTGAGTCCCATAAAGTTGATTCTATTTGTTTGGGGTTACGATTCTTAGTTTTACTGTTGTTTCTGCGTATGAGGGTGCGAAGAATCTGTTTTATGTTTTACAAACTTGTTGGTGTATGCTTGGCGAGGCCCAAGGGCCCTCGGGGTGCCATTCAGACGATGCAACGAGGAAGTTGTTTGGACTTGAAGGATTGGCTTGAAGCGATGCAGGCTTCTAGTGCAACCACACCTGTGAGCAAGGCTGTGGTGCGAGCCTCGTAGAAGCAACGCAAGGATCGTAGAAGCAGCCTGGGGGCTGTGCGCTTAGACCGCAGAAGCGGAGGGAAGTCCGCAGAAGTGCACCTCGCTTCTAACGATGAATGGGACCGCTATGTGCGAGCATGAGGTTGGCCAGGCCTGGGCTGCAGATGCGGCGAAGTTTCCAGTAGAATGTAGGGTCCGCAGAAGTAGGGCCCGTCGCCAGAAGGGAGGTCTGGAGGCCTGGGCTAGACTGTACGCCGTGGATGGAATTTTCCGCAGTGTGGCGCCGTAAGAATCGACTGTTCTCCCACAGAAGCAAAATTACTGGAGCAGAAATGGTTCCATTTTAATGCGGGACTAGCTATTTTGGCTCATTTTTTTCAATCTCATCAGGGGTGATTTGGAAGCCTTGGAGAAGGGTTTTTCACATAAGCACTTTTGAGGTAAGTAATTTCTATATAAGATGAGCTTAATACATAGATTATGTAATTTTTAAACATGTAAAAAATTTTGTTTAGTTTGAAAACACCTAAGGTATTGTATAAAAATGAGATTAACACGAAAACGATTATAGGAATGGGTGAAAAGTATATATTTAAGATTGTGAAGTTATGGATACATAATTATCTTAAAAAATTTCCGGAATCCGGTTCACGGGGCCCGAGGGCGAATTTTAGGAATCTCCACTTGGGGGTTTGTAATTGCCTTATAGTTAAATTATGAACTTTTGAACATTATATTGATTAATTTATATAATATCTAATTAGGTTCGGATTGTTCTGACACAATGTTAGGATTTCGGGACGAATTTTGTGGACCGGAAAAGTGAGCTTTGAAGACGAGGTAGAGTTCTCTTGGCTTAACCTTGTAAGAGGGAATTATTCCATTTAGGTGATTAAATTACTGATTTCTTCTAATTGTGGGTGGCTAACGTAACGCACGAGGGGGCCAACAAGAGTCCGTGCGTAGCTACTAAATATTGCTTATGGTCCGGTAGTTTAGGACCCAAATATGAGATACTGTGTAATGATTGCACACTACTTGTTAATTAAAGTGCTTAAATTATATTAGAACTTGATTAAATTGTATAAGGACCCACTTTCACTTCACTTGAAGTTTTGGCGGTTAACTTGATCGTTAATAGAAATTGTGCTTCTTTGCCGTATTAGCCTTGGTATAGTAGATTTAAATTTAGATGTTCATAAAGTATGCTCTCATTCTTGTAGACCGGCCGACGCCTCTCGGAGTAGAAATAGACGCATCTATAGTTCGTGCACTCGACCCTCGGTAGTAGAATAGATGCATCTATAAGTTCGTGCCGCTCGATCTCGGCAGTGGGTACATATATTTCTGGATCGGCCGTACGACCTGCGGCTTAAATCATGAGTTGATAATACATGGACGTCTAATGTAATTTTGAGCATTTGTACATTCGCTCCGTAGTTTGAGGGCAGAGTAGCTTCCATATTATGTATTGTAACTTGCCGTGAATCGTTGGTTTTTCGTTTTCAGGTTATGTCAGAATCGACTTTGGAAAGAATGAACTTCACTGTAGAAGCTTGTAAAAATTAGAATAGTTAACCAAAGTTTGACTTTTTGTGGAATTCGAAACCCGGAACAGAGTTTGGATGTTTCGTAGAAGTTTCGGCACAAAATTGGCGGAAATTGGAAATTTGAAAGTTTTGGAAAGTTCGTAAGTTTGATCGAGGAGTTGACTTGTGGATGTTGGATTCGGATTTGTGGTTTCGGCGAATCGGAAATGATTCGTCTCATATCCAATTTTCCCCATTTTCATTTTTTTTGGTTTTTTATTTGGACTATATGTGAAAATTTGGGCTTATTCAGGGTTGATTTAATATGTTCGCCCCAGTTATGGAAGTTTGAATTGTTCAAGTTCATTTAGTTATTTGAGGTGCGATTCATCGTTTCACTGTTGTTATGCGTGATTTGAGGCCCTCGAGTAGGTCTGTGTGTTATTGGACTTGTTGTATATTTGACGAGGTCTCGAGTGAGCCTGGGTGAGTTGTCAAGCGAGGTTCGGAATCGATTTTCATTCATGTTGAATTGCTGAGGACCTGTTGGTTCTGGTGTGTGACTCGCACCTGCGGCTGTTTTGCGCAGGTGCAATGGTTCGCCAAAGCGACGAATGGGTAAGTGTTTCTACACTTGGGTTTGATTTTATTTCAATGAATCTATTTTTATTTTGGCAATTGGTTAATGAATTTTAAAGAGAAATGGGGTTTTAGCCTAAAGTTTCATAATGCGAATTTTGGTGTTTTGAATATCGATTTGGAGTCGATTTGAGGGAAACTGTATGGTTGACCGTCGTAAGTTGAATGGGTTTTCGGATTTTGTGAGTTTTGCTGGGTTCTGAGGTGCGGGCCTGGGTTGGGCTTTTTGGAATGATTTTGGGCTATTGATTAAGATTCAACATTTATCGGTTGAGCTTTTCCTTTTGGCCATTCATTTGATGTATTTTGAGTTTGCTTTTGGCTTAGTTTTTAGTCTCAGAGGTCGGTACGCCGAGAATGGCATTTTGGAGCATCATTTGGCTGCTCAGTAATCAGATTTGCTGTTCGAGGTAAGTAACACTTCTAAAAGCTGATGTTGAGGGTATGAAACCCCGAAATACGTGTGTTATGTGTTTGTATTGAAGGCGACGCACATGCTAGGTGAGGGCCAGTGGGCGTGCACAGTGTGAATTGTTGACTCGCCCTATTTTTTGGTACTGTGTAGTTACCTGACCTTATCTGTAACCAGAATTCTATGTACTAGAGTATTGAGCTGTGATCCATGTTAGAATCCATGTCTAGCTACATGCTTATCCTGTTGCGGACCCACTGAGGTTGTTTTCTGCGTTGAGCTATCTGCTTTCATTGCATTACATACGCATTTCATATGCATATCATATCTCTGTATCTGCTATTATTTATGATACACCCACATCATTATTTTTGGGCTGATTTATTCGATGGAAATTGAGAGCCCAGAGACTTAGAGAGATTATGACTTGAGTGAGGCTGAGGCCTGATGTAGGATGTTTATGGATCGGGCTGCACGCCGCAACATGTTCTTATTGATTTATGAAGGGAGAGCGGCTGCACGCCGCATCATTGTTTTGCTGATTTTATGCCATGATGCTTGTTATTAGAGACTGGCTTTGAAGCAGCCCCTCCGGTGTCTGTCACACCCCCCATGAGTGCAGGGTACCTAACTGAGTGCGAGTGCAGAGTGCCGGGAGTGCCGAGTTATTGGCGAGGATGAGTGACTGTGAGGGACAGAATGGCTGTTGAGGACTGGAGTGACTGGGAGACTGAGTGAATTGATACCCTGAGGGTATGCATATAGTTTTATCACTTAGTTGCATCGCATCTAGACATGCCACACTTGACATAACAAGCATAGAGATGCATTGTAAAAGACTTGGTGTTCAACTGATATACTTGAAAAATCGAACTATTTTCGGGAACTATGAATAAGTTGAGATTTTTTATCTCTGAGTTAATGTTATTAAACTGCTTACGTTGCTATTAAATTGTTGTTGCTATTGGTGTTGGACACGACCTTTTTCTACTTGTCACTGCTTTGAACCTAAGGTTATGTTTGCTACTTATTGAGTACATGGGTCGCTTGTAGTCATACTACACTCTGCAAACCTTTGCGTGCAGATGGTTGGGATGTTGTTGCTGCTGTGTTCGCGAGAGCTTGGGATTTGAAGTCGTACTCGCGAATTCGGTTGTAGCTGCCTCTTGTCATGTAGCCTTAGATTATAAAAATCCGCTTTTGTACATTTCGAACAGATGATGTATTTGTTTCATACCAACTTGTGTAAATTCTTATCTTAGAAGTCATGATTTTATACTACTAGTCCTTGAGGGAATGTATCAGATTCAAATTTATTTTACTTAATTGCCTTATTAAAATTATTGCAAATTGGATAGTTATTAGTTGGCTTATTTAGCGGAGTAAGCAGGTGTCATCATGACTAGGTTGGATTTCTAGGTCGTGACATCTTATTAATACTTTTATTATTTTATGGCTGAGAGGTTAAAAATTATAAATGACAGAAGATGACTTGAAATTTATGCATTAGTGAAGGAATTATTTGTCCACTGCTTAATTATTGAGTTATTAAGTATTATTTACATAACTCATGCTATTTAGAGGTTTCTGATTTTTATTGTTAGCCATAGGAGTGTTCAATGTCAAATCCCTTCGTAACTACTCTTCGAGTTTAGGACTAGATACTTACTAGATACGTATTGCTATTATGTTTACTCACGCTACACTCTGCACTATTCGTGCTGATCTGAGCAGGTGGCATCTGCAAGTCATACCGACGGGCACCTCATTATCCCGAGCCTAGTGTTGAGCTGCTTCCTGAAGCCTTCTGCAGTACCTAGGGTCTCTCTTTTGTATTATTTCTATTCTACTTTATCAGACAGTAGTTAAGTTTGTATATTTCTTACTAGTTTTTCATACACTTGTGACAACAGGTCTTGGAACACCTACTAGTAGCTTTATAGTTGTTACCTCGAGAAACGAGTAACAATTAACTTGAATTTGGTTTTAAAGTATGTGATTTAGTTCCAATACCAATTAGTAATCAAGAAATGTGAATTAGAATGAAAGAAACAAGTGAATTCAACCAATGTTACTTAGAAGTATGACCTCTAGCTTAGTGAAACCTCGAGATTGGAAAGACAATAAATAAGAACAATAAATGTAAAAACAATTCTGATGAACACAGTAAGAGAGAAAATAGGATAGTATATTCTTTCCAATGATAAGATGATATTACAAATGATTGGGGTCCCCTTTATATAATAGGAACCCTAAATAAGGTCATTTTCTATTGAAGTAAGAATATTCTTGGTACAACTGTTCAACCGCCTAGTACGGAATAGTACAATCCTATTCCAGGATTGCATCGGATCTTGGGGACGTGCAGGAATCTAAGCCCATTCTGTTACAAGCTCCATAAACGACTATTCCCAGGGTCGAGCATACCACCTCGGTATGTATCGTGCTTTGTCTTTCAAACTCGGGTCTGGTCCCTCGAGCTCGGAACTTGATCTTGCCCCAACTCGAACTTGGGCGACCATCGAGGCATTATAGACGAAGGCCACGATCTCGACCGTATACAGGATAGTTCCCGCATTTCTTAAGTATGATTGATTAGAACTATTTGAACTCGTTTCCCCGGAGTCTTTTAGTGATGATGTCATTTCCGTACATAGGGCGCTCGGAGTGAGTGAAAGTCTCATCAGTCCTTCCCCAAAACATTAAATGCATGCAGTATGGTCGGCCGATTGCGGCCCCAAAACCCGTCGACTCTCTCTTT
>NW_017675863.1:0-36405 GCF_001879085.1 Nicotiana attenuata | reverse complement strand
CAATCAAATATACTTAAATATTCTTGGTTTATTTATTTTCGTGGTGGGTTTGTGCACTTATGTAAAACCTTTAATTATATCTAAGTTCAAAAAGTTTGAAGCTCTTCATTACGCAAGAAAGGAAAATATACAAAAATATTATTTCCTCAAAAACTTGAACCTATTTGTTTAATTCAGAAACTTGAACTTGAATATCTGCAAACACACATGGCCGCTAGCAAATTCAAACTAATATTTGTTAGATATGCCATATAAAATAACAATTCATTGTTAAATGGTCAAACAAACTCATCGTGCACTTTTTCAAAATTCTAAATATTAGCAAAAGTAATATGAGAGGAAATATAATTATGTTGTATAGTTCAAATAAGGAAATAAATTTAATGTCCTAAAAGTTAGGACTCGTTACTTAGTTCAAATAAGGGAAGATTTAATAACAAGAATCTTAGTCGGTTTCAAAGTCTTAAATATTAGAAAAATAATTAAATTATAATTTTATCCAATAAAAAAATGTGAAATATGTATTTAAAGAATAAAAAGGCGAACGATATTTCTTTAAGGTATTAATGCTTTAAATATAGCATAGATATAAATATAGATAAATATTATCACATAGTTAGCATCACACAACTTAATTGGGCACGATGTGTACTTGAACATTGCAGAAATTTGCAATCTCTCCACAACCTCCTTTGCCTTCATGCTGGTTTATAACTTGCTCGGAAACTTGCTCACCGCTGACTACCAATTCAAGGACCTATACATTGTATAATTTATTACACAATGATAAAAATGTGACATTTAACCACATGCATGTAATTGTCTATAATAAATCTAGTTTGGTAAGATGATAAATATGATAAATAATACGTTTTAACAAGTGTAATTTTTTTAGTAAGCTAAATCCCAAAGTGAAATACCTCTATTAACATATTTGTAAGATGCTCCAAGTACGGATGAACATCAACACCCACTTTCTTGTATACCATATGTGTACGTGTGATATATACCATATGTGTACGTGTGATATACACTTTCAGAGTCGGAATGCGACTCTGAAAGTTGGAACAGCTCTGTTATGTCATTTGGGACTTGCCTGCAAAATTTGACGTCATTCCGGATTGATTTGATAGGTTTCGACTCGAGTTTTTGGAAGTTAGAAGATTTGGAAGATCATAAGTCCGATTATGGTGCGATTCGTAGCTTCGACGTTGTTTGATGTGATTTCAAGCCTCGAGTGAGTCCGTATTAGGGTATGGAACTTGTTGGTATGCTTGGACGGGGTCCAGAGGACCCCGGTTGAGTTTTGGACAAGTTGCGGATGGTTTTCATGGTTGGGAACAGGTGTGAGTTCTGGTGTAATCGCACCTGCGGACCCTAGGCGCAGGTGCGATGGTCGTAGGTGTGAAGAGGGAGACGCAGGTGCGTGAAGGGCTGAGCTTGGCAGTCTACGCAGATGCGAAAAATTTGTGCGCATCTGCGGCTCCACAGAAGAAGATTCTTGGACGCAGAGGCGAGCGGGCGCACATATGCCGTTTGGGCATGCGCACCTGCGATTGCGCAGAAGCGGTTGGTTGTCCGCAGGTACGAGAGGGGAGCTGGTCAGTGGTCTTTGCAGGTGCGGTTCTTTTGTCGCAGAAGTGACGCCGCAGAAGCGGCTAGTTATGTCACAAGTTCGGTCACGCCTGGGCACACAGATTATATTCGAGGGTTTTGCAATTTTCTCCATATTTTGAGTTTTAGACCTCGATTTTAGGAGATATTTCGTGGGGTTTTCAAGCCAATCGTTGGATAAGTGTTCTTCACCTAGAATTTACTATATTCTATGATTCCATGTGTAATTTCATCTTATAATTTGTGTTTTGAGTTGAGGAAAAATGGGGATTTTGAAGAAAACTTTCAAAAATAAAAAATGATGATTTGAGGGACGAAATGGTATCAGAATTTGATAATTTTAGTATGGTTAAATTCGTATTGGAACGGGTGTTCGGGTTTCGTGAAATTTGTCGGGTTCCGAGGTACGGGCCCAGGTGTCGACTTTTGGGTTGATTTTTAATTTTTGATAAAGATTGAAGCTTTATTATCCAGAATAGTTACTTATGAGTTTTATTTATGCCTTGCAGTTATTTTGGCTAGATTTGAGCCGTCCAGAGTTTATTTCACCCGAGAAGTTTATTTTAGAGTATCTGTCTGTCTGCTTTGAGGTAAGTATCTTGCCTAACTTAGGATTTTAGTCTTCTATGCTAATTGTATCATTTAAAGTCCGTGNTCTCTGCTGTAACGACCAGGCCGGTCGTTTTGAGAATTAACGTCCCGTACGGCGGCATAAGGCCTTGAGAAGCTTCTTATTGTGTGTTATGACACGCGGGTGTGGCCGAGTTCAGTTACCGGATGATTCAGAGTCAATTTGGAAGAAGGATTCTAGTTTTGGAAGCTTAAGCGGTAAGAGTTGACCGGAATTCGACTTTTGTGTAAACGACTCTGGAATTGGGTTTGGATGATTCCAACAGCTTTGTATGGTGATTTTATACTTAGGCGCATGACCGGATTTGGATTTGGAGGTCCGTAGGCTAATTTGAAGCATTTCGGCGAAAGTTTAAAAAAATTAAAGTTTGGAAGGTTGAGAGGTTTGATGAAGAGTTGACTTTGGTGATATCGGGGTTCGGAATGCGACTCTGAAAGTTGGAATAGCTCCGTTATGTCATTTGGGACTTGCCTGCAAAATTTGACGTCATTCTGGATTGATTTGATAGGTTTCGACTCGAGTTTTTGGAAGTTAGAAGATTTGGAAGATCATAAGTCCGATTATGGTGCGATTCGTAGCTTCGACGTTGTTTGATGTGATTTCAGGCCTCGAGTGAGTCTGTATTAGGTTATGGAACTTGTTGGTATGCTTGGACGGGGTCCAGAGGGCCCCCGGTTAGTTTTGGACAAGTTGCGGATGGTTTTCATGGTTGTGAACAGGTCTGAGTTCTGGTGTAATCGCACCTGCGGACCCTGGGCGCAGGTGCGATGGTCGCAGGTGTGAAGAGGGAGACGCAGGTGCGTGAAGGGCTGAGCTTGGCAGTCTCTGCAGATGCGGAAAATTTGTGCGCATCTGCGGCTCCACAGAAGAAGATTCTTGGACGCAGAGGCGAGCGGGAGCGCATATGCCGTTTGGGCATGCGCACCTGCGATTGCGCAGAAGCGGTTGGTTGTCCGCAGGTACGAGAGGGGAGCTGGTCAGTGGTCTTTGCAGGTGCGGTTCTTTTGTCGCAGAAGCGACGCCGCAGAAGCGGCTAGTTATGTCGCAAGTGCGGTCACGCCTGGGCACACAAATTATATTCGAGGGTTTTGCAATTTTCTCCATATTTTGAGTTTTAGACCTCGATTTTAGGAGATATTTCGTGGGGTTTTCAAGCCAACCATTGGGATAAGTGTTCTTCACCTAGAATTTACTATATTCTATTATTCTATGTGTAATTTCATCTTATAATTTGTGTTTTGAGTTGAGGAAAAATGGGGATTTTGAAGAAAACTTTCAAAAATGAAAAATGATGATTTGAGGGACGAAATGGTATCAGAATTTGATAATTTTAGTATGGTTGAACTCGTATCAGAACGGGTGTTCGGGTTTTGTGAAATTTGTCAGGTTCCGAGGTACGGGCCCAGGTGTCGACTTTTGGGTTGATTTTTAATTTTTGATAAAGATTGAAGCTTTATTATCCAGAATAGTTACTTATGAGTTTTATTTATGCCTTGCAGTTATTTTGGCTAGATTTGAGCCGTCCGGAGGTTATTTCACCCGAGAAGTTTATTTTAGAGTATATGTCTGTCTGCTTTGAGGTATGTATCTTGCCTAACTTAGGATTTGAGTCTTCTATGCTAATTGTATCATGTAAAGTCCGTGTACGTGAGGTGACGAGTACGTGCTCGGGCTTATTTGTGGAAAGTTAGCCTTTAAGGTTCTTAGGTCCTTTTATTCACTGAGTATGAAGTTGTTTTTGTTATGATTAAGTTTCCTATTTACTAGTTTCACCTCTACATGCTTTAATTGAAATTAGTTGCTTCATGATCCACTCTTATTGCCTATTGGACTCTTATATGACTTAACTGAAGTTGTTACCTCTTCTATTGCCATGCTATCCCTCCCTAATCGCTTCTCCTTAATTGAAAGTGTAATTATCTCTTCTGTAATTGTTCATCCTTAATTGAGGTTATGATTATCCTTCCGCTGCTTATCATTAATTGAATTTGTTGTATCTCTTTCGTCATTGCTCAACCTTAAAAGAAGTTTAGATATCCTATATCTTACTTGACTTATCCTTATTTGGAATTATTGACTCGTGTTATCTCCCTTGTTGTTGAACTGTACTACGTGGGATCGTTATTACATATTATCTTCTCCCTTGTTGAGCTATTCTTATTATGACTATTATTCTTTATTGTGGTTATTCTTTCCGAACTAGTTCTACCGTTTCTTCGTGATTGAAAGCTCTTAAATTGATTTACTTGTAGTACCCTTGCGTTATTGTCATTGTGGCTGTCGTACACAGTGTTATGATATACGAGGTTTCTACCATGTAGTTGTTGTTGTGATGCACGAGTTTCTTGTCATGCGGTTGTTATTGTGATGCACGAGGTTAATGCCGTGGGGTTAGGGTTGTGTAGCACGAGGTTTCTGGTGTGCCAGTGATACTGTTGATTATGCACATGCGGCATGACAAGACGGGCTATATCTGTGTGTTTGCGCATGTGGCGAGACAAGGTGCGAATATTATTATGCATGTCTGGCAAGACAAGGCGGGCATTTACTTTATTACTGCACACGTAACGAGACAAGGTGGGCTCTGGCTGGGATTGATTTGTGATGACTTGTGATGGCCTGGGTGGCATTCTTGTTGTTGAAATTTCTGTAGTGGCGCACTTACGTGTATGAGTTTTATCTTGTGGAAAACCGTGGGAAAACATTTTACGTCTTGTCCATTTTCTCTATACTTACTAGCATGAACTATGTTAGAACACTTGCACAAGCATACACGTAATTAATCACTCCTGTCGGTTAAGAGGATGGATCTTGATATTGTTGAAAATTGATGCACACCCTTGTCTACTTGCCTTCTATGTGAAAATAGTTATATTGGTACGAGCGTCGTTCGTGCATTACTAGTTGAAATGAGGGCACAAGATGCCAAGTGTTTTGGGGATCACAACGTGGGACCCGTGGCTTGTGGATATTCTGGGGTTTGGTACCTCGTGATGATTATTGGATAAAACCTGATGTGAAAGTGGTTACTCTCACCTAGTTGCTACATGTTATTCTTTTAATTGTGGTCGCCGTATTTAAACTGTGTTTAGCTTACTTTACTGCGTTATTACTTGTTGTGTTCTGCTGCTAGTTGTTGTTTCTATTTCTCATTTCATGAACCATATTAGCGTCGTCATTTGCGTAGTTTTATAGAGATATCGTATTCTGTTAGTACTACACTTATAATTGCTCAAGTTATTTAGTCCAGTGGGTGTCTTGACTGTTCCTCGTCACTATTCCACTGAGGTTAGTCTTGATACTTAGTGGGTACGCTGTGGCGTACTCATACTACGCTTCTGCATAATTTTTGTCCAGATCCACGTATTTCGAAGTCAGTTGATCATTAGCTAGCTGTGCGGATTGTTGCTGTGGAGACTCAAGGTAAACCTGCTGCAACGTTCGCAGGCTTCAGAGTCACCTTCTAGTTTGTATTTGCACTGTTTATCCTTATTTTGGAACAGTTGTATCTAGAGGTTTTCTAGCAAAAACTCTATAGAGCTTATGGCTTGTACTACCGGTTTTGGGATTGTATGTCTTATATAGAGATTTCCTAATTTGAAATTGTCAATCTTTATTCATTTGTTATTATTTTTAGTAATTGTTAGGCTTACATAGTCCCTAAGACTAGGTGCCATCACGACCTCCAACGGAGGGAGATTTGGGTCGTGACATCTGCCATGTTGTAACTACAGTAGTCCAACTTCTCCAAGAATTCAAAAATCATAGTTTCGTCCTCCTTTCTGATAATGCCCCCTGCCTTTTTCTCTTTCCATAAAGAGCTTCCATCTATATTTATTTTGGGCTTAGAGTGTAACGACCCGATCGGTCGTTTTCTGTAATTGCGCCCTATTACCCTTTTTATTGCTTCACATATATGAGTTTATGCTGTTATGACTTGCGCGGTTGATTAGTTTCGTTCCGGGAGGCTTTCAGGTTGATTTGGACCATTGATTCTAGGCTTAGAAGCTTTAATTTGAAAATATTAACCGAACTTTGACTTTTGTGAAAACGGCCCCGGAACTGTATTTTTATGACTTCGATAGCTTCGCATCGTGATTTCGTACTTGGGCGTATGCCCGAAATTTAGTTTGGAAGTCCGTAGGTTGATTTGTATTGATTTGCCAAAATTCGGTCCATTATGGCATTTAGAACTTGTTGGCAAAATTTGGCATCATTCGGAGTTGAAATGATAGGAATCGGATGCGTAGTTGTAATTTTAGAAGTTCTTGAAAATCTCTTTGAAAATCATGCGTATAAGAGTCCAATTCGTAGAATTAGATGTTATTTTGTGTTTTGATCACGTAAGCGAGTTTGTATGATGCTTTTAGACTTGTGTGAATATTTGGTTTGGATCCCCAAGGGTTCGGGTGAGTTTCGGATTGGCTTCAAAGTGGTTTTGGACTTCGGAAAAATAGCTGGTGCACCTTTTCTGGTGTAATCCTCAGATCTCGCAATTGCGAGGTCTGAGTTCGCATTTGCGAAGATTGCCAAGTCTGCTGGGTTCGGATTTGCGAACCCAATATTCGCATTTGCAAAGTGCACCTGGGGAGAGCTTCTTCGCATTTGCGATCATCATGGTTGCATTTGCGGAGAGTCCATTGTTCGCAATTGCGAACTATTCATCGCAGTTGCGATGATAGCAGAGATGGAAGGACTTCGCATTTGCGAGTGGTTCTTCGCATTTGCGGAGTTTGCAATTGCGAACCCCAGGTCACAAATGCAACATTTGCGACTGGACAAATAGCTGAGGGACGGGACTTATGAGTTCATTCTCTCATTTTGAACCCTAGACTCGGTAGGAGACAATTTGGAGAGGGGATTTTCACCTACAAACCTTCGGTAAGTGATTCTAATATATTTCTAATCATATTCCATCAAGTTATCTTACATTTTAACATCAAAATCATGCGAATCAAAGTAGAAATTTATGAAACTTTGTCAAGTCTTTGAAAAATAAAAAATTGAGTTTTGAGGGTTGATTTGGACTCAAATTTTGAAACTAATCACATATATGAACTCGTGGGGTCATGGGTAGACGGTATCTACCATCGGACCCGGGTTTCCACAGGGCGAGCCTCGGGTTGACTTTTGCTGACTTTTTTTGAAAAGTATAGAAATCTTAACTTTATCTATTGTAATTGAATTCCCTAGCATTGTTTGATGTTATTGATTCAATTTTGGTTTGATTTGAGCCGTGTTGAGGCGGACTTTAAGGGAAAAGATATTTTCGAGTTGTGAATTGGCCTATTGAGGTAAGTATCTTACCTAGCTTTGTGTGGGGAAAGGGAAACTACCCCTTAGGATTGGTATTGTTTAATTGAATTGTGCTAAAGTAAAATCCGTGTATGCAAGGTGACGAGTGGGTACACGGGTTGTACGTAGTATTCGACCGGTTTAGGCTACTTAGACTATTTTCATGCTTTAATTGAAATGCCATATTATGTTCTAAATTTTCGTAGTTAAATCATCCTTAATTGTGTTAGACTATTCTTAAATGTTGTAGTTGACTTGTTTAGTAATTGTTCTACATCCTACTTGCTAAATTGCTCCCATGCTTTAGTTGAACTTATTGTCCCCTTTATTGCCACACATTATCTCTTCATTGTTAATTATCATTGTTGAATCAATTGGTCATGTTTCCCNGCCTCAATTACGAGAAAACGTTCAGTTTCTGGAGTTTCATCGGACAGCACAGGAACATCTTCCTTGATGAACTTCTGGAGACTTAGAGTAGTCAGATAGAAGAACATCTTTTGCTGCCAGCGCTTGAAATCAATCCCGAAAAATTTTCCGGGTTTCTCCGCCGGTGCCAATGCTGCCGGTGTCGTTCGGCTTGTTGAGTCACCATTGGAACCGCTTGGTTCTCATTCTCATTAGTCATTTCTGTAAAAGAATGACACAAACGTTAAAATCACGTAGATTTTAATAGAGTACAAAACCACAAAGGTTTTACTCTTCCAGAAACAGTAAGTACAAATACAAAAAATAAATTATTAGATTCCTTAAGCTTGTTATTACACTGTATTTGTAAAATAAATTATGGAAATATAAATGAGTATAAACAGAAATGAACATAAACAGAAATGACATAAACCAATTCGAGCCCACTGAATTCACAGTATTTCCTTAAGGAATTTAATCCCCTCCTAGTACCCAAGGTTATGGATTATTTCCTCCCAGGATAGAACGAATTACACACTGGTGTAGTGGTACTTCAAACCCTAGTGTTTCAGCGAACACAAAGTTCGGTAGCAAATCACACTTACTTTTTGCTTTGTTTTGATGCTAAAAGTATGCAGAAGAAGGAGAGGAAACTCAGAAAATTGTCGTTAAAATTCTGAGCAGAATAGTGTTGTATTTATAGCCAAAGTTGGGTCTCTTCAGAATGGCTGTTTATGCAAAACGCCCACAACATAAATGCCATTACATAAATGGCCATTTACTCAATAATAAAGAGGGAAAATAAAGAGGGAAAATTGAAGAGGGTAGTTACTTTTCTGTTACCAAAACAGAAAAACGGATTGGATTTAATATTAATATTTAATATTAATATTTTGTTATTAAAACAAATATTTAATAACATTTCTGTTAATATTTTACTATTAACAAATAAATTTGGTCCAAAAAGTTAATCAATCAATCGATCATTTGACCAAATCCAAATCCGAATCCGAATCCGAAGCCGAAGCCGAAGCCGTAGCCGAAGCCGAGCCGAGCGAGCGACGACGACGACGGCGCGAGGCTTGCCTTCTTCTCAACTCTTTAAGAGCTAGAAGAAGAGCAATTGCTTATATACCCATAAAAAACCTCTTCCTCTTCCAATATGGGACAATGCCCATTTGCCAAGGGAGGGGGAACTTAAAATTTCACTCAAAAATTTCATTTCCCTCCATTTCCCATTCACCCTCTTTTAAGTATTTAATATATTAATTAAATACCTTAAAACCCAACAGCGGCGGTATAAGGTGGGGACTTATGTGCGTGTTGCTTGTAGGGGAACTACGTGAAGCCACGCGGCATCATAAGGTGGGCTAAATGGCTATTTTGGGAAAACTATTATCAAAACCTATTTTCTAAGGATCACGCTGCGGCATAAGGAAGGATTGTGATTGAAATTGAGAAATGTGAATACGAGGCGGCACCTCGGCTGTTATTCTTGATTATACGAGGCGGTACTTGTTTGATTTCATTATACACGAGGGGGTACCTCGATGTGTTTCTTGCTGTTATTTCATGTTGCAACTGTCGTGGGAAGAATATTTCTTGTTGCTCCATTCGTTATCATCCTAGTAGCTGTAGTCCGTACATGACCTTTGTATCACTTTAATTGTTTCTTCATGATATTTCTACTGTTTATTTTCTCGGTTTTAGATCCTGCTATTATCTTGTTCCATATTAGTTGGTTTCTTACTTCCCATTTTATAAGTGTATTTCATTTTATACTATCTATTTCATATCCTATTAGGTGTCTTGACCTGGTCTCGTCACTACTCTACTGAGGTTAGGCTTGATACTTACTAGGTACCGTTGTGGTGTACTCATACTATGCTTCTGCACATCTTTTTGTGTAGATCCACATATATCTACTCGTGCTGGTAGATAGATAGTCTTGCTAGATTCTTTTACCGTAGACTTCAAGGTATGCCTGCTCGGCATCCGTAGGCCTTAAAGTCACCTTCCCTTATTTTCATTACTGTTGTATTTCCTTTTCGGACAGTGATGTAGTAGCACTCTAGTAGCATTCTATAAAGTTTATGACTTAGTTTCACCAGTTTTGGGGTGTGAAATTGTAAGATTCTATTTATAGACGGTTCTATCCATTATTTAGTCGCTTTCAGTATCTTGTATTTTTATATCTGTTCAGTGGTTGCTATTTGTTAGGCTTACATAGTCGTAGAGACTAGGTGCCATCACAACATCCTTCGGAGAGAATTTGGAGTCGTGAAAAGTTGGTATCCGAGCTCTAGGTTCATAGGTGTTACGAGTCATAAGCAGGTTTAGTAAAGTCTTGCGGATCGGTACAGAGATGTCTGTACTTATCTTCGAGATGCTACAGAACTATTAGGAAAAATTCACTTCTTTGATTCTGTATCGCGCAAATTTGTTGATTTCGAAAACTAAATCTTTGACTTTCTATTCTCTCACAGATCGTGAGGATACGCACCGCAGGACTCGACAAACAGGCACTCGCGCCCCTTGCTAGAGACGCGAGAGGCCTGGGCAGGGGTAGAGCCCAAGGATAGGCACAGGGTGCAGCTAGAGCACCTGCCCGAGCAGCGACAGAGGAGCCACCACTAGCTCCAGTCGGGGGTCAAACACCCGAGGTGCCTATTTCCACCCCAGCACTTCAGGAGAGCCTCGCATAATTCATGAGCATGTTCAACACCTTAGCTCAAGCGGGGTTGATCCCACTTGCACCAGCCGCATCTCAGGTTGGGGGAGGAGCATAGACTCCCATGGCCCGTACCCTAGAGCAGCGGGTCCAGGTTGATCAGGTCCTAGAGGTCATATCGGTACAGTCCGTTGCTCCGGCTCAGCCCGTGGTTAGGGCATCACCATTTGAGAAGGAGCAGCTTAGGCTCAAGAGGTTCAAGAAGTACCACCCTCCTACTTTCAGTTGTTTGGCTACAGAGGATGCGCATGGGTTTCATGAGGAGTGTCACCGCATTCTTCGCACTATGGGCATTGTGGAGACGAGAGGGGTTGCCTTTACTATGTTCCAACTAAAGGGAGCGGCGTATTAGTAGTGGCGGGCGTACAAGGTGGGTAGCCCAGCCGAGGCAGATTCACTCATTTGGGATCGGTTTTCAGAGTTCTTCTTAAGAGAGTTTGTTCCGTAGACCCTTCGGGATGCTTGTTGCGCAGAGTTTGAGCGGCTGGGACAGGGTACCATGTCAGTGTTGGAATATGTTGTATGATTTAGTGATTTTTCCAGGCATGCACCAGCCTTGGTTGCCACAGTAGGAGAGCGAGTCCGTCGCTTTATCGAGGGACTCAACCAGAGTATAAGATACAGCACGGCCATAGAGTTGGAGTGTCACGACCCAAACCAATGCGCCACAACGGGCACCCAGTACCTTACTCAACCGAGTACCAACGTAACGTATCTTTCTTATTACATCATCATAGGTGAGTGGGCCAGAAGGGGCGTCAGGAGATCACCAGAGTAAACAAGAGGGAATACTCGACGTAAAATGACCCCATCTGATATAGAAACTCATACATGTGACATATGGGCCTATAAGGCCAATGTGATACATTATACACTTAAAATATAGGCCGACAAGGCCATACAAGTATCCGTATAAATGACCTCTGCCTACAAGCCTCTAAAAGTACATACTTATCATAAAGGTCGGGACAGGGCCCCGCCATACCAAACAATAAACGTCTAAATCATACTAACCAAACAAGCAACTCCTGAGCAAATGGAGCGCACCAACATCTTCCGCTGAGCTGATAGCCTACTTGGAGGACTCTCGACCTGTCTATCGAGACCTTCGGGCATGAAAAGCAGTGTCCCCATGCAAAAAGGGACGTCAGTACATAAAATGTACCGAGTACGTAAGGAATGAAAATCGGTAAACAATAGACATGAGAGAAAGATGGAGTAAAAGACTTAACATGCATATCTGAATAGCTCTGAGAATCATTTAATATTATAATGTCATGCATATGTGTATAAATGTCATATCGGGCATGGGTATATACGTTCATAACATCATCAAGCCTCTGAGGGCATCCCATCATATCATCTCGGCCATTGTGGGCAAATCATCAACGTATACCAGCTGATTACGTGGTGGTGTGTATATAACGCCGTAACCTTTTCCCATATCCCATATACGTATAATATACATATATACGCGTATATAACGCCATCTAATCATGGGTCAATATAAATGAATGCAATGCATGAGAAGTACGTCAATAAAATCTTTCGGAGTGTCATAAGACCATTATGCCTTTGATTAATATCACGAAATAAACTTTTTCAACTTACGTATTTTCTGAGACCCATGAACAGATGATAGAATAATATAATACATGCGGAATCAAGAACATAAGCATCTCTAATATTTCAATGAATAGAGTCATGTATGGAAATTGGGCATTTGCTCGTTTTGTTTGTGTCATATAGATCATGTCAAAAGAAAGAAAGGATAGCCTTAACATATATGGAGTAGGAAAAATCCGTATGATATTCTTGAGAAGGATTGCACCGTACTCCCTTAGAGTTGCAAAATCCCTTGGTTATTACACAGTGCAATTTTGTATGAATCTCTTTACAAATCAAAGATTGCCGTCACTATAGTAACGTGAGGTCTCATATGAACTTCAAAAGTTCCCTCACCTATATTCCTTTTTTTTCCTTTCTATATAATCCTTGCCAAATAAATGAATTTGATATCTTTGAATATGAATTGAAAGATAAGTAGTAGCATATCTATCTTTGAATTTGATTCTTGCCTTATGTAGAGCCTTGCTATTTTTTCAGAATTTTGGAGGATAAGTATCTTTTTTATTGTTAAAAGATTTGTGGCTTTTTTCTAATTGCAAGGCTTATCTTGAAAATGGGTTGCCACCTAATCTAACATGACTAAGAGTCATTTATTTTGTTAGTGGCTTGCTGCCACGTGGGGGGTGGGGTGGGGTTTTAATCTTATCCCAAACTCACTAGTTAATTAGGTAATATTCTGCTACCCGGTAATTAACCAATTACCCACATAATTAAGAATTATCTCAAATTACTTAAAATACTACTTATTTTTAATACCCCTTATACGTCACACTATCATGATCTTATGGTACCTTGTATGGTCCTAGTCCATAAATATCACGTATTTTTGCTCGGACCGTATTTTATCCCAAATTGACAACCTTCAACGAAAGACATTTTCTTTAATTCGTTTCCCCTTTTTCTTTTACGACACTTACTTATTGCTTGATATAAATAGCACAATGCTTATAATCTCATTCCCGAATTTACGACGATTAACTTACGACGAAACTTTAACGTATGAAAATGCAGGATGTAACATCATTTCCCCATTTGAAACATTCGTCCTCGAATGTTTACTGATGCCCTTATCATTTTCATAAACTATGTCTTCCGAATACTTTTTTACTCCTCTTACCATCTAGGCAACTGTTCTGTGAATGAATCCCAAAGGCCAAGGCATTCCCCCCTTTAGGCCTCTTTCTCAGACCACGACTCGTGGTCGGAATCCTTCCAATCTTGTAACTGTTGCTACCTTTTATTATGCAGCATGTACGACTCTTACTTTGTAAATGCGCCTATGCGACTCTTCTCTCCTTTTTCCTCCAGCTTTTAGCCAATCTTTAGGCCTCACTTTGTAAACATATACAGAGCTTGATAAGATGTCCCTCTGGGCATCTATAGGTATACTGAAGTTCTTCGCTCGGTACTTTGTCGAACTTAAGAATATTGCTACACCATGTTTCATAGATCCGTGTATCCATCCGTATGACTTTACTGCATCTAGGTAGGTCATACTATACCATAAGTCTTATCGTTACTAAGGTCTGCAACCAAACTCCAGGTTACCTTAGGTGCATATCCTATATGTATAAATCTAAGTCCTTTAATGCTTCTTCATTACTGTTTATCTTAAGAATGACAGCCTGATCTCATCTCATATTGTTGAACTTTTATCCAACTATTGTTGATTCACCTTAATTTTGATCCATAATCTACCACTGATAACTTGAGCTCTTATGGAACATCGCCACTAGGGCTCACGTCTCATCAGGGACATCTAGAGTTATTAGATTGATCCACCTAGGGGTGATACTATACTTCCATAGCCTTACTTTATAGCATCCCAATGTGACTCCCCTTATATGGGTATTTTAGTCCCGTACAATTCATGATATCCTCTTCAAGTCATTACTCAATCGAAGTCCCAAACGTCATCCTTTATCTATCACAATCACACCCTCATTCCTCTACCAGGGCAGCATTTCATCTCTTCTAAATGCTACTAGTCTTAGACTCCTTTGAGTCCATTCAGGCTATACTGAGCTTTTTATAACTTAGAGAAACCATCAGCTCCCTTGTTTTCACGGGCTTAATCCCGAGGACTTATCTGTTTTTGTCACCTTCTCACTTGCCCTTTTCTTATCCTTACTCATGTCTTTCTAAAACCTTGTCGTTCTATCATACTTTAGCTTTCGACCGATTCCCTTATGATTTTCTGGAACATCAAGCGAGACATCACATCGTCTCTAGCTCTTCTTTTACTTTCTTAACTAGACCTCTTGATACCTAGAAACCATAGGCTGGAAGATATGCCACTGACGATGCCGTTATCATTCCTGGATATTAAATCCCCGCGCTTCTAGCCTTCTATCCGAAGTATGGACTATTCACAGCCTTTTGCATTTGAGTATCTCGTACGTTGTTCACCTTTACCTTACTTACCTTAATGTTTCGCATCACATCTTCTATCTCTTTCATGACCTCCCTTCCACATAGGTATAATTCACATCCACAACTTGAACTTCTATTATAATGCTTGCACCTTTTTACATGATTTGATGAGGGCTTCATACTGACTTCTTATGAGGCTGGTACTCTTCTAACTGGCTTTATCGTAGAGCAGTTATAAATTATGGCTACTATATTGTCTCTCTTGTACCTCTGATATTAAGAGTGATTCTGCAATGTTCTCAATCACGGTGTCCATAATTTTCTGGGTCCAATAATCAAACTCCTGATTTACTTAGTTGATGTAACTCTTTAGTTTCCTCTTTCCTCTGATCAACCTTTATGTAGGCTTAAGCTATCTTCCAATATGTGGCTCATGGTATTAGTTATTACTTTAGCCCTTCATGGACACTATGGTCATCCATGATACAATCTTCTAACAATTCAATCCTTTGTCTATGACCTGGGCTCAATTCTTTCTGTTAACTTATACCGGAATCTTCTACGGCTGTATGATTGTCAACATATATGCTGCATGGATAGTACTCTGAACTCTTAAGTGCGTTCATAAGGTAACTAACTCGAGATCATTGATCGAATAATTCCTTTCGTTTTAAGCTATTACTTTTCCTGGTCTTTCTGCACCCTTGTTGCGTGCATACTTAGCTTATCTNAGAGTCGGGATCGGATGTGTGTGATGCAGGAGGGTAGAGTTATTGCATATGCTTCTCGTCAGTTGAAGCCTCATGAGCAAAACTACCCCATACATGATTTGGAGTTGGCTGCTATAGTTCATGCATTGAAGATTTGAAGGCACTACTTATATGGCGTATCTTGTGAGGTATATACTGATCATCGCAGTCTTCAGCATTTGTTCAAACAGAAGGATCTTAATTTGAGGCAACGGAGGTGGCTTGAGTTACTCAAGGACTATGATATTACCATTTTGTATCATCCGGGGAAGGCCAACGTAGTGGCCGATGCGTTAAGCCGGAAGGCGGTCAGTATGGGTAGCTTGGCGTACATTCCAGTTGGGGAGAGGCTCTTTGCAGTTGATGTTCAGGCTTTGGCCAATCGGATGGTGAGGTTAGATATTTCGGAGCCTAGTCGGGTGTTGGCTTGTGTAGTTTCTCGGTCTTCCTTGTATGACCGCATCAGAGAGCACCAGTAGGATGATCCACATTTGCTTGTCCTTAAGGACAGGGTTCAGCACGATGACGCTAGAGATGTGACTATTGATGATGATGGCGTGATGAGGATGCAGAGCCGGATTTGTGTGCCCAATGTGGATGGGCTTCGGGAGTTGATATTAGAGGAGGCCCACAGCTCGCGGTATTCCATTCATCCGGGTGCCGCGAAGATGTATCAGGATTTGAGGCAGCACTACTGGTGGAGGAGAATGAAGAAAGATATAGTGAGTTATGTAGCTCGGTGTCTCAACTGTCAGCAGGTCAAATATGAGCATCAGAGACCCGGTGGTGTACTTCAGCGGATAGATATTCCCGAGTGGAAGTGGGAGAGGATTACTATGGATTTTGTGAGTGGTCTCCCTCGTACCTCGAAGAAGTATGATTCGATTTGGGTGATTGTGGATCGGCTGACCAAGTCCGCGCACTTCATTCCGGTGTGTACTACCTATTCTTCGGAGCGGTTGGCAGAGATTTTCATCCGGGAGATTGTTAGGTTGCATGGGGTCCCAGTTTCTATCATCTCAGATAGGGGTACTCAGTTTACTTCCCAGTTTTGGAGGACTTTTCAGCGAGAGTTGGGTACACAGGTAGAGTTGAGCACCGCATTTCATCCTCAGACGGACGGACAGTCCGAGCGTACCATTCAGATATTGGAGGACATGTTGCGTGCCTGTGTTATTGATTTTGGAGGTTCTTGGGCTGAGTTCTTGCCACTTGCAGAGTTCGCGTACAACAACAGCTATCAGTCCAGCATTCAGATGGCACCGTATGAGGCCTTATATGGGAGACGGTGTAGATCTCCGGTTGGTTGGTTTGAGCCCGGCGAGGCTAGACTATTGGGGACAGAGTTGGTTCAGGATGCCTTAGAGAAGGTGAAAGTGATCCAGGAGAGACTTCGTACAGCTCAGTCGCGTCAGAAGAGTTATGCGGACCGGAAGGTTCGAGACGTATCCTACATGGTGGGCGAGAAGGTCTTGTTGAAGGTTTCGCCTATGAAGGGCGTTATGAGATTTGGAAAGAAAGGAAAGTTGAGTCCACGGTTCATTGGTCCTTTTGAGATACTTAGGAGAGTTGGGGAGGTGGCCTACATGCTTGCTTTGCCACCCAGCTTGTCGGGAGTTCACCCGGTATTTCATGTTTCTATGCTCCGGAAGTATGTTGGGGACCCGTCCCATGTGTTAGACTTCAGCACGGTTCAGTTGGATGATGACTTGACTTATGATGTGGAGCCAGTGGCTATTTTGGGTCGTCAGGTTCGGAGATTGAGATCAAAGGATATAGCTTCGGTAAAGGTGCAGTGGAGAGGTCGGCCCGTTGAGGAAGCTACTTGGGAGACTGAGCAGGAGATGCGGAGCAGATATCCTCACCTATTTGAGACCTCAGGTATGCTTCTCGACCCGCTCGAGGACGAGCGTTTGTTTAAGTTGGGGAGGATGTGACGACCCAACCCGTCGTCTCATGTATTACAGCCCCGTTTCCCCCATTTATTGCTCTTTCATGTTTTATTATCAGCAACGGGTGAGTTAGAGTTGAATTGAATTGGTTTGGATAGGAAATGAGACACTTAGTCTCTTTAAGGAAGGTTTGGTTTGGAAAAGTCAACCGAACGTTGACTTATTAGTTAGAGGGCTCGGATGTGAATTTCGGTGATTCGGTTAGCTTCGGGAGGTGATTTGTGACTTAGGAGTGCGATCGGAAGTGATTTCGGAGGTCCGGAGTAGAATTAGGCTTGAATTGGCAAAGTTGGAAGTTTGGCGAATTACGGTGGATAGGTGAGATTTTGATCTGGGGGTCAGAATGGAATTCCGAGAGTTGCAGTAGCTTCGCTAGGTGATTTTGGATGTGCGGGTAAAATTTCAGGTCATTTGGACGTCGTTTGGTTGGATTTTTGATCGAATGCGTAATTCGGAAGTTTTTAAGAAACGTAGGCTTGAATTCGATGTGATTTGATGGTTTTAGCGTTGTTTGATGTGTTTTAAGGATGAGAACAAGTTTGAATGAAGTTTTAGGATATATTGGTATTTTTGGTTGAGGTCCCGGGGGCCTCGGGATGAATTCGGGTGGTTGAACGAGAGGTTTTGAGGTGTGTTGCAGGTCTGTTGCTGCTGTCATCTGGTATTTCCGCTTCTGCGGAAATGGACCGCAGAAGCGGTTCCGCAGAAGCAGGTGAGCGATCGCAGAAGCGGTCCTTGAGGGCTTGGCAATTTCCGCAGAAGCGGACGTGGATCTGCAAATGCGGCAACCACAGAAGCGGTTCTAGACCGCATAAGCGGTCCGGAGAAATTTAAGTGAGATCGCAGAAGCGATCGTTTGGTCGCATATGCGGTGACCGCAGGTGCGGCATGATAACCGCAGAAGCGAAAAACGGTCTGGGTTTAAGTGAACAGTGTTTTCACGATTTTGAAAGAGAAGAAAAATATTTTGGACTTCGGCTTAAGCGGTTTCTTGGGTGATTTTGAAGAGAATTCGAAGGGACTTCATCAGATATGAACTATTGGACTCGGATTATGTTTATATAGTGAAAAATCATGGATTGAACACTGAAATTTAAGGGATTAAATGCCAAAAATGGAGGTTAGGGCTTGAAACTTAAGAGATCTTAAATTGATGATTTGAGGGGTCAAATGGACTCCGATTTTGGTGAATTTTATATGTATGGATTCGTGGCGGGACGAGGAATCCGGTGATGTGAATCTCGTAATTTTTAGAGAAGTGGGCCCGGGGCTCGGGTTTTGCCAACTTAGTGAATTTTGGTGTTTTTCGAGTCTTTTCGATTGGGTTATGTTTCTTTAGCCTATTATAATGTATTCGTTGTGGTTTTAATCAGATTCGGCATGCGAAGAGGTTGATTCGAAAGGCAAAGGCATAGCAAGCTAGACTTGTGGCCGGCTTGAGGTGAGTAATAGATGTAGATGATGACCTGAGGGTTTGAAACCCCGGTATATCACATTGTGACGCTATATTGAGGCGAGACACGTACTCTATGACGAGTGCGGGGTCGATTGTGACTGGGATTTTGACCTAGTCCATTCCGATTAATGTTCGTACTGTGTTTTTGACTAGAAATTGTTTGGTAATCATCCTACTTGGATTTTTATGAATATGTTTGGGGCTTTTGTGCCTATCATTTGCATCCTTTAGGGATCCTTATCACTGCTTCCATGATACTTAGCATATTTCATGATATCAGTCCTGAGTTAGACACTACCTTGAAAGGTTAGTAAATAAATAAAGGTTACACACTTAGCTCTATAATTCCTAATAATTGAAACTAAAAATGGACAATTTGACTGTGCCCGAGTGGCTTGCATGCATATATATATATGGACTGAGTGTGGATCGGGCTGCACGCCGCAGCGAATGTTACGATGATATTGCACTTGGGCTGTAGGAGCCCCTCCGTAGTGTGAACCCCCACAGTGAGCGCGGGTACCCAAATGGATCGGGCTGCACGCCGCAGCGGTCACGTGCATTGCATTGCATTCATGCATTTTATATCTGTTGGTCTTACTTGTCATTGTCTGCGGTTGTTTCATCGTTTTATGTGCTGAATCGCTGATTATAGCTTTATATTGTAATATTTCGGAATTTCTTACTTTCAGCCATTATATATGTTTATTACTCACTGAGTTGGAAGTACTCACTTTACTCCCTGCACCATGTGTGCAGATTCAGCTACTCCGGAGACTTAGTGGAGCTGTTTGCTGTTTTTCGTGAAGTTATTTGCAGGAGTTGTTGAGGTAGCTGCCTGACGTCCGCAGGACCCGACTCCTCCCCTTTATTTCATTTTTCTTTCCATATCCTAGACTTCTTTATTACTATGGATATATTACTCTATTACATCTAGAGGCTCTAGACTCGTGACTCCAGATCTATTAGGGAATCTTTGGATATTCGTTATTATTTTCCATACTATTTTATTTATTTTCGGATTGGAACCTTGATATTTGCAATTTTAATCGTATTATTTGTTAACGGATTGCGTATTTGGGTTGAGAATATTTAAATTGGTCGGGCTTGCCTAGCATAAGGTTTGGGCGCCATCACGACCGGGATTGGGGTCGTGACATTAGTTTATCTTGTTCACCAGCACATACTGATTTCCATCACTCTGGGGTCTAACTTTTCCTTTTGGTAATCACATTAGAGTCACGAACTTATTTCTCGAAATGAAGATATGACTTTATGCCTATCCTCTTTTGTTGTCTCAAGGCCTGTCACCTCTCATCTTTTCCTTCCCTTGGCTATAAACTCTGTAATACTGTCATCATTTTCATTTTTCTTCTACTGTTGTCATCCATGTATCACATATTACTCATAATGCTTCATTGACTCTCTCCTTATTTCCCTACTAACATTTATGTCTATCACTTTATTCTGAAAACTTCGACAAGACATTCTTTTGCTTTTAGCTCCCCTTTCTCCATCCACTAGCTCTTCGGATTGCATAACGTTCTCGCTCTACTAAGGACGGGAGCCACACATAGGCAATATTTATACCTTCAAGGCTTCTAGTGCCTATTTTTGTAGTACTCATATCTAGCTGTACTATTTTAGAGTGCACCATCTGGATGTCTCACAAGGAGATTTATTAGCACTTTTGCAATATCCTTCGGAAAGGTCAGCTAACACAAACAATCCATCCACCATTTTAGGTTACCCTACCCCCAGCCAAATTCTTATATCACGTCCTTCTCTTAAACCATATATATTAGCTCCTATAGGGCATAACTGAGATCGGTGTGGCCAATTGTATATATCTCTGTTACTGTTGAAGGTAACTCAAAAGGCTTATATTCCTCTTCTTGAGTTGTAAATACGGTTAACCTTCTTTTACTTGCTGAAACTCAAAAGGCTTATATTCCTCAAAAGGCTTATATTAACTGGGTACCTCATACCCTTCTTCACCTTGCTTCTTTTACTTGCTGAAACTTGTGTCTACCTTCCGATTCTCTTATTCCTTTTTACCGTAAGAGTGGATAGACATTCTTCCCTTAGGAATCCTTATCAAGAAACTTACACATCTTAGTACACACATGATCTGCTGGATACCTCATATGTATCCATCATAGGCATAATGCAGAAATCGAGTTCCTCTGACTCAACTCTTTCACTGCTATATCTCTTACCAATCGTCTTTCTGGATGTAGGCATTGTCGTATTACGAATAAGATAGAGTTTAGGAAATTGAGTTCTTACAACTGAGCTCTACCATACAATCTAGAGTAAGAAGGAAGAGTGACAGTTTTAAATGTCACGTAGCCTCCTGCTTATAAGTGTGGTGCACAACACACCCATAAACAAGACTCTACTAGACACGACTTGTAGACTTCCTAGGACAGAACTGCTCTTATACCACTTTTGTCACGACCCAAATGGATGGGCCGCAATGGGTACCCGGTACCTTACTCAACCGAGTACCAACGTAACGTATCTTTCTTATTATATCATCATAGGTAAGTGGACCAGAAGGGACATCAGGAGATCACCAGAGTAAACAAGAGGGAATACTCGACGTAGAATGACCCCAACTGATATAGAAACTCATACCTATGACATACGGGCCTATAAGGCCAATGTGATACATTATATACTTAAAATATAGGCCGACAAGGTCATACAAGTATCCGTATACATGACCTTTGCCTACAAGACTCTAATAGTACATACTTATCATAAAGGTCGGGACAGGGCCCCGCCATACCAAACAATACACGTCAAAATCATACTAACCAAACAAGCAACTCCGGAGCAAATGGAGTGCACCAACTTCTTCCGCTGAGCTGATAGCCTACTTGGAGGACTCTCGACCTGTCTATCGGGACCTGCGGGCATAAAACGCAGCGTCCCCAGGAAAAACGGACGTCAGTACAAATAATGTACCGAGAATATAAGGAATAAAAATCGGTAAACAATAGACATGAAGAAACATAGAGTAAAAGACTTAACATGTATATCTGAATAGCTTTGAGAATCATTTAATATTATAATGTCATGCATATTCTTATAAATGTCATACCATGCATGGGTATATGCGTTCATAACATCATCAAGCCTCTGAGGGCGCCCCATCATATCATCTTTGCCACTTTGGGCAAATCATCAACGTATACCAGCTGATCAGGTGGTGGTGCGTATATAACGCCGTAACCTTTTCCCATATCCCATATACATATAATATACATATATACGCGTATGTAACTCCATCTGATCACGGGTCAATACAAATGAATGCAATGCATGAGAAGTATGTCAATAAAATCTTTCGGAGTGTCATAAGACCATTATGCCTTTGATTAATATCACGAAATAAACTTTATCAACTTACGCATTTTCTAAGACCCATGAACAGATGATAGAATAATATGACACATAGGGAATCAAGAACATAAGCATCTCTAATATTTCTATGAATAGAGTCATATATGAAAATTGTGCATTTGCTTGTTTCGTAAGTGTCGTATAGATCATGCCAAAAGAAAGAAAGGATAGCCTTAACATCCTAGAGTAGGAAAAATCCGTATGATATCTTGAGGAGGTATTGCACCGTAATCCCTTAGAGTTTCAAAATCCCGTAGGTCTTAACGTCGTACTAGGTCGACTTAACGTTTGTAGTAGTAACTCTTTACTTACTATACTTACGGTAACGGTCCGACCTACTACCTATNTTTATGCAGGCTTAATCTATCTTCCAATATGTGGCTCATGGTATTAGTTATTACTTTAGCCCTTCATGGACACTATGGTCATCCATGATACAATCTTCTAACAATTCAATCCTTTGTCTATGACCTGGGCTCAATTCTTTCTGTTAGCTTATACCGGAATCTTCTACGGCTGTATGATTGTCAACATATATGCTGCATGGATAGTACTCTGAACTCTTAAGTGCGTTCATAAGGTAACTAACTCGAGATTATTGATCGAATAATTCCTTTCGTTTTAAGCTATTACTTTTCCTGGTCTTTCTGCACCCTTGTTGCGTGCATACTTAGCTTATCTTAGTTCCCATGCATGCTGGAGTTTTTGTGCAACTCATATGATCTCGAATATTACTTTTAATTTTTACTTCTAGCTCATTAGCCACGATGGGTGCCACTTTCTTTGGAGTGCTTACAATGTTGTTGTGAGATTGTTGTTATAAGACTATTTCCTCCTTAGGTTATTGAGCTTAGGTTGAAGCCTTCTTCCTTACTTCCTCAGCTAGTCTTTCATTGTAGTATTTAGGGAGGATCCTCCTACTCTTGTAAGCTGTAAGCTTATTACATTGTATATTCGACAGAACTTTTGATGTCCTTCCTTGCCTATAATTATCCGTAGTTACTTACTTCCACGCCCTTGTGCTTGTAGGGTTGTTCTGAACTGATATTTTGACTGTCTTCCAGTGGCACTCTCTTTTATTCCCGTAATACCCACATGGTACCTTTAACTACCCCAACTCCTATCTGAATATTTCTCAAGTATTACAATGACATTACTGCGAGGTTCAATTCACTATATCGGCTTTTACTATATTTATCTTGCACGACCTGCTGATTTATCTGTATCCCCTTGACTAGCCATAACTAGGCTCTTCCTGAATAAACTATTAACTACTCTTTGGTCCATTCTCATATCAATACTCCGCGTAATATTTCCTGGGTTATTTCCTTTGTCTTAACTTACATCTTGCGTGCTCTTTATTTATCAATAACATCCCAAGCCGGAACCCTTACTTTCTCTCCTTGGCGTCGTGCTTGCTTAATATTCTAGAATCGTAGCATATACGTAGGAGGTGAATAAGTGTAATCTCATTCTTTTTTTTTTGTTTTTACCGCATTCTTCCTTTACCATTCCATGATTACTAGAACCACTTAATTCTGAATTCATGCCACATCACTCCATATTCCCCCTCTTTAGGGTAGTACTAAGATCGAGAGCTACGATGATCTAAGTATAGATGTTTTACCTCTTCATCTTTGGCGTCTTTTCACATCATCGATGACCCTTACTCGCCCTGCGGTAATCCTTCTGTACCAAGGATAACAAATCTCCTTACTCACGAGAGTGACACTTAGTGTAACTGGCACACATAGTCCCTAAAGCTTAACTTTGCTCACATTGCTTTCTTTAGGGAAGTGTCTTCCTGAATGACCTTTAAATATTATTCTTCTATTGTCCATTCTATTATTATCGGAATGCAATCTCTGAAATTCTCATGATGCCGACTATTATCAAATCACTCGGTCCCTAATTCATGTTTAGTTTATCTTGTTCACCAGCACATACTGATTTCCATCACTCTGGGGTCTAACTTTTCCTTTTGGTAATCACATTTGAGTCTCGAACTTATTTCTCGAAATGAAGATATGACTTTATGCCTATCCTCTTTTGTTGTCTCAAGGCCTGTCACCTCTCATATTTTCCTTCCCTTGGCTATAGACTCTGTAATACTGTCATCATTTTCATTTTTCTTCTACTGTTGTCATCCATGTATCACATATTACTCATAATGCTTCATTGACTCTCTCCTTATTTCCCTACTAACATTTATGTCTATCACTTTATTCTGAAAACTTCAACAAGACATTCTTTTGCTTTTAGCTCCCCTTTCTCCATCCACTAGCTCTTCGGATTGCATAACGTTCTCGCTCTACAAGGGACGGGAGCCACACATAGGCAATATTTATCCCTTCAAGGCTTCTAGTGCCTATCTTTGTAGTACTCATATCTAGCTGTACTATTTTAGAGTGCACCATCTGGATATCTGACAAGGAGATTTATTAACACTTTTGCAATATCCTTCGGAAACGTCAGCTAACACAAACAATCCATCCACCATATTAGGTTACCCTACCCCCAGCCAAATTCTTATATCATGTCCTTCTCTTAAACCATATATATTAGCTCCTATAGGGCATAACTGAGATCGGTGTGGCCAATTGTATATACCTCTGTTACCGTTGAAGGTAACTCAAAAGGCTTATATTCCTCTTCTTGAGTTGTAAATACGGTTAACCTTCATTAACTGGGTACCTCATACCCTTCTTCACCTTGCTTGTTTTACTTGCTGAAACTTGTGTCTACCTTCCGATATTCTTATTCCTTTTTACCGTAAGAGTGGATAGACATTCTTGCCCTAGGAATCCTTATCAAGAAACTTACACATCTTAGTACACACATGATCTGCTGGATACCTCATATGTATCCATCATAAGCATAATGCAGAAATCGAGTTCCTCTGACTCAAATCTTTCACAGCTATATCTCTTACCAACCGTCTTTCTGGATGTAGGCATTGTCGTATTACGAATAAGATAGAGTTTAGGAAGTTGAGTTCTTACAACTGAGCTCTACCACACAATCTAGAGTAAGAAGGAAGAGTGACAGTCTTAAATGTCACGTAGCCTCCTGCTTATAAGTGTGGTGCACAACACACCCATAAACAAGACTCTACTAGACACGGCTTATAGACTTCCTAGGACAAAACTGCTCTGATACACTTTTGACACGACCCAAATGGATGGGACGCAATGGGTACCCGGTACCTTACTCAACCGAGTACCAACATAACGTATCTTTCTTATTATATCATCATAGGTAAGTGGGCCAGAAGGGACATCAGGAGATCACCAGAGTAAACAAGAGGGAATACTCGACGTAGAATGACCCCATCTGATATAGAAACTCATACCTATGACATACGGGCCTATAAGTCCAATGTGATACATTATATACTTAAAATATAGGGCCAACAAGGTCATACAAGTATCCGTATACATGACCTTTACCTACAAGACTCTAATAGTACATACTTATCATAAATGCCGGGACAGGGCCCCGCCATACCAAACAATACTAGCCTAAATCATACTAACCAAACAAGCAACTCCGGAGCAAATGGAGTGCACCAACTTCTTTCACTGAGCTGATAGCCTACTTGGAGGACTCTCGACCTGTCTATCAGGACCTGCGGGCATAAAACGCAGCGTCCCCAGGCAAAAGGGATGTCAGTATAAATAATGTACCGAGTATGTAAGGAATAAAAATCGGTAAACAATAGACATGAGAGAAACATGGAGTAAAAGACTTAACATGTATATCTGAATAGCTCTGAGAATCATTTAATATTATAATGTCATGCATATTCTTATAAATGTCAAACCATGCATGGGTATTTGCGTTCATAACATCATCAAGCCTCTAAGGGCACCCCATCATATCATCTTGGCCACTGTGGGCAAATCATCAACGTATACCAGCTGATCAGGTGGTGGTGCGTATATAACGCCGTAACCTTTTCCCATATCCCATATACATATAATATACATATATACGTGTATGTAGCGCCATCTGATCACGGGTCAGTATAAATGAATGCAATGCATGAGAAGTATGTCAATAAAATCTTTCGGAGTGTCATAAGACCATTATGCCTTTGATTAATATCACGAAATAAACTTTATCAACTTATGTATTTTCTAAGACCCATGAACAGATGATAGAATAATATGACACATGGGGAATCAAGAACATAAGCATCTCTAATATTTCTATGAATAGAGTCATATATAAAAATTGTACATTTGCTCGTTTCGTTAGTGTCGTATAGATCATGCCAAAAGAAAGAAAGGATAGCCTTATCCGTATGATATTCTTGAGAAGGATTGCACCGTAATCCCTTAGAGTTGCAAAATCCCGTGGTTATTACTCAGTGCAATTTCGTATGAATCTCTTTACATATCTAAGGCTGCCATCACTATAGTAACGTGAGGTCTCATATGAACTTCAAAAGTTCCCTCACCTATATTCCTTGTTTTTCCTTTCTATATAATCCTCGCCAAATAAATGAATTTGATATCTTTGAATATGAATTGAAAGATACGTAGTAGCATATCTATCTTTGAATTTGATCCTTGCCTTATGTAGAGCCTTGCTATTCTTTCAGAATGTTGGAAGACAAGTATCTTTTTTATTGTTAAAAGATTTGTGGCTTTTTTCTAATTACAAGGTTTATCTTGGAAATGCGTTGCCATATAATCTAATATGACTAAGAGTCATTTATTTTGTTAGTGGCTTGCTGCCACGTGGGGGTGGGGTAGGGTTTTAATATTATCCCAAACTCACTAGTTAATTAGGTAATATTCCGCTATCCGGTAATTAACAAATTACCCACATAATTAAGAATTGTTTCAAATTACTTAAAATATTACTTATTTTTAATACCCCTTATACGTTACACTATCATGGTCATATGGTACTTGTGTGGTACTAGTCCATAAATATCTGGTATTATTGCTCGGACCGTATTTTATCCCAAATTGACAACCTTCAACGAAAGTCTTTTTCTTTAATTCGGTTCCCCTTTTTCTTTCACGGCACTTACTTATTGCTTGATATAAATAGCATAATACTTATAACTCATTCCCGAACTTACTCCAATTAACTTGTGATGAAACTTTAACGCATGAAAATGCGGGATGTAACATGGAGTCAGACGCTCCGTATCAGCATGTGGTTAAGATTGCACGGAGGTTGGAGGGCATGCGAGACCGTGATAGAGAGGATAGGGAGGCCAAGAGGCCTCGTGGCACAGGGGGATTTAGTAGTGGTTACGCTGCAGCTTCAGCCCGTCATGGTAGGGGCTATGTGAGCCGCCCAGTTCATTCAGCACTTCCAGCGACTAGTGATGCTCCGGTTGTGTCGAGGTCCTAGGTTGCACACTTTGCTCTGCCACTTTCTAGTGTACCTCCAGCACATGGTACTTTAGCAGTCAGTCCAGCCGACTAGGCCCGAGCCAGTCCTAGCCTCCACATCCTCCGGGAGCTTGTTTTGAGTGTGGTGATACCCGCCACATGGTCAGAGATTGCCCCAGACTCAGTAGGGGTGCACATTCCCAGACTACTCGGGCTCCACGAATTTAGTCTTTGAAGCGATGTCGGTTATTGTTGAAACATCTATCCTATTGAGAATTTTTTTCATCCATTATTATTGTTGATAATCTCGTATACGTTGTGTTGGAGCCATGAGCTATTGTTATGGAAACATTGATATTGTTGTTGTTGGCAAGTTGTGATATGTGGGTACTTGTGGTGCAAGTTGTTATCGAGATATGATTGCGCATGCGGCGGTATAAGGCTTGGGGTGATGTGCATGCAGCGGTATAAGGTGGGACTTATGTGCGTGTTGCTTGTAGGGGAACTATGTGAAGCCACGCGATGTCATAAGGTGGGCTAAAGTGCGTGTAGCTATTTCAGAAAAACTATTTTCAAAACTTATTCTCTAATGTAAGGCTCACGCGACGGCATAAGGAAAGATTGTGATTGAAATTGAGAAATGTGAATACGAGGCGGTAGCTTGGTTGCTATTCTTGATTATAAGAGGCGGTACCTCGGTTTGATTTCATTACACACCAGGCGGTACCTCGTTGTGTTTCCTGCTGTTATTTCATGTTGCAAGTGTTGTAGGAGGAATATTTCTTGTTTCTTCATTCGTTATCATCCTAGTAGTTGTAGTCCGTACATGACCTTAATTTGTATCACTTTAGTTGTTTCTTTCATGCTATTTCTACTGTTGATTTTCCCGATTTTAGATCATGTTATTATCTTCTTCTGTATAAGTTGATTTCTTACTTGCTATTTTATAACCGCATTTCATTTTATATTGTCTATGTCATATCCTAGTAGGTGTCTTAACCTGGCTTAGTCACTACTCTACTGAGGTTAGGCTTGATACTTGCTGGGTACCGTTGTAGTGTACTCATACGATGTTTCTGCACATCTTTTCGTGCAGATCCAGGTACGTCTGCTTG
Source organism: Nicotiana attenuata (assembly GCF_001879085.1). Classification (NCBI taxonomy): domain Eukaryota; kingdom Viridiplantae; phylum Streptophyta; class Magnoliopsida; order Solanales; family Solanaceae; genus Nicotiana; species Nicotiana attenuata. Next base: position 7,687 of record NW_017675863.1, on the reverse strand, counting down.
TGCAGGTAGATAGAGAGTCTTGCTAGCTGCTTTTACCGGAGACTTCAAGGTATGCATGCTCAGCGTCCGCATGCCTCGAAGTCACCTTTTCTTATTTTCATTACTGTCGTATTTCCTTTTCGGACAGTGATGTAGTAGCACTCTAGTAGCATTCTATAGAGCTTATGACTCAGTTCCACCGATTTTGGGGTGTGAAATTGTGAGATTCTATTTACAGACGGTTCTATCCATTATTTAGTCACTTTCAGTATCTTGTATTTTTATACCTGTTCACTGGTTGCTATTTGTTAGGCTTACCTAGTCGTAGAGACTAGGTGCCATTACAACATCCTTCGGAGGGAATTTGGGGTCGTGACATAGAGGGAGGTGGTTTATTCTAGTAGACTGGAACACTGTAGATAGTTGAGGGAATATTGATCCACAAAAACACAATTTTTTCTCCAAGACAAGTCATAGTTAATCTGATTAAATTGTTTAATTAAAATAATTTTAGTACTATACACTACCTGTTGAACGATTCTGTGTACATGAATAGCAGTCTGACCATACCTCACTACATTCCTCCTCTTCCATAATTCCCATGTGATGAAGCTAGAAAGGATGTTGCAAATGGTTTCCTGCATAATGTTATTAGTTTGGTGGCCCCACCAGCTCCACAAAAGAGACCTAAAGTGATTAGTATCCGGTTTAATTCCTATGGAGCTTGAAAAGTATTTCCAAACTTTATTGGCAATGTCTCCTTCAATGAAGAGGTGAGAAGAAGTTTCTGATTAAGGAATCTTGCAATAGTTACACTTAGATACCATATTCTGTCCAAATTTTGATATAGTATCATTCGGTGGGAGCTTCTTCTTTAGGAATCTCCAATTAAGGAAAGAGGTCTTAAAAGGAACTCCTTAATGCCACAGCCTTCCAATGGTGTCATTCTTACTTTTCTTCTGTCTAATGAGCTCTCTGGCAGAGGAACAGGTAAAATTACCATCGGTCGTCAGATTCCAAAAGCATTTATCAGGAGCATAATGCTCAATATGATTCTTAAGATTTGGTGGGACTACATCCAAAAGCTTGCTAATATTCCAGCTGCTGCTCTGAATGAATTCCTTCACCTGTCAGTTACTAGGTTTAGTACCTGGCTGCAATAACATAGCTAGAGGACCCAGTCCAGTCCAATTATCCCACCAGAATAAAGAGGATCCACTATTAACTTTCCAAACCATATGTGATGACCCAAAAGGTCATCACTTGCTTTAAATTAAAATCTATGTTTCCGAGGCCTTGAAAACCTCGTTTAGAGTCACCTAGATTTGCGTGCGCAGTCCGGGCGCGTAGCCGGAAAGCTTAAATATGAAAATCTGTGAAAAATGTAAAATTTGGCTATAAAATCAGTTAATTTGACTTCGGTCAACGTTTTGGGTAAACGGACCCGGACTCGTGATTTGACGGTGCCGGAGGGTCCGTAGGAAAATATGGGAGTTGGGCGTATGCGAGGAATCGAATTCCGAGGTCCCGAGCCCGAGAAATGAATTTTTAAAGGAAATTATTTTCTGAAATTGTTTAAGGAAATTTGAAATGAAATTTGATTAGACGTGTTGGTATCGGGCCCGTATTTTGGTTCCGGCACCCGGTACAGGTCTTATATATGATTTAAGATGTTTCTGTAAAATTTGGTGAAAAACGGACGTCGTTTGACGTGATTCGGACTTAAATTGCTAAATTTGATACTTGATGAAGTTTGAGAAAAATGCTTTGATTTTGAGGGTTAATTTGTTGATAATGATGTTATTTTGGCGATTTGATCGCACGAATAAGTCCGTATGATATTTTTGAGGTTGTGTGTATATATGGTTTGGAGCCCCGAGGGCTCGGCTGAGTTTTGGATAGGCCACGGGTTGCATTTTTTAACTTAAAAATTTGTGGTATTAACTGACCTGCAGGCTTCGCATTTGCGAAGCCAGGCTCGCAATTGCGAGCTCGCAAATGCAACAAACCACTCGTAAATGCGAAGGAGGGGACTGGCAGCCTGAGTCGCAAATGCGACCTCACCATCGCAAAAGCGAATTCGCAATTGCAACCAGACTCTCGCAAATGCGAAAGTCAAGGATTCCGTCAGTGTTCGCAAATGCGAACTATATCTTCGCAATTCCCACATCAGCAGGTCGGGGTTCGCAATTGCGAACCCCTGTTCGCATTTCCCATAACTGAGACCTGCAATTTTTTACACTTAAACGATTTTGAGCTTTATTTTTCATATTTTCTCAAACCCAAACACACTTAGGCGATTTTTCCAAGAACAAGTCTTCTTCCAAATCAATTGTAAGTTAGTTTTTACTCATTTCTTTCAATCATTAACATCTTTTAACATGATTTCAACCTAAAATCAAAGATTTTCATGGGGGAAATTGGGTGTTTTGGGTAGAACCTAGGTTTTTCAAAAATTCAGGGATTTGGACCTCAATTTGAGGTCCGATTTCAAAACAAATTATATATTTGAGTTCGTGGGGGAATGGGTAATCGGGTTTTGGTTCGAACCTCGGGTTTTGACCACGTGGACCCAGGGGCGATTTTTGACTTTTTGGGTAAAACTTTGGAAAACTCATTTTCATGCATTGGGGTTGATTCATTTAGCACTTATTGATGTAATCAAGTAATTTGTGATTAGATACGAGCGAATTGGCGGTGGAATCAAGGGGTAAAGCTATAATTGAGACTTGAGTTGTGTTCAAGGCATCGAGGTAAGTGTTTGGTCTAACCTTAGCTTGAGGGATTAGGAGTTGAGTCCTATTTGCTATGTGATAGTTGTTGATTACGACGTATAGGCATGGTGACGAGTATCTATACGCTGGTGTCAAGTATGACCGTGAGTCTTATATTGTGATTTTCGTGATTTCGTTGTACTCTTCATGCTTTGGTGATGATTTCTAGTTGTTGTGAAAAGTTTGTGGAAGGAATTGAGACCTTTGAACATTTTGGAGCATTGGCTCAAGTTATATTATGAATTGTGAAAGCATATGAGATGATTGAACCCTTTGGAGCATTGGCTCAAGTGGTAAAGTGAGTTATGAAGTACAAGTGAAAGATAGAGAAAGAGTTATTGAAATGTTCCCTTGCCGGGATTTAATTATTTACTTGTTGCTCCCTTGCCGGGATTCAATTGTTAAATCGTTGTTCCCTTGCCGGGATTCCTATATGTTCTTGTTTATTTCCCTTGCCCTTGTTTGTGATTGTTGTTTGGGTGAGGAAGAGTGTTAAAGCACAAAGGGTGATGCCGTGTGTCACACCTCCTTTTTACACACCTACCCCGAAGGATGATGCCGTGTGTCACACCTCCTTTTTACACACCTACCCCGAAGGATAAATGTATAAGGGAGTTTTTCCATTTAAAGTGACATTATTCAAAATGGGATTATTTATTTGTTTTTAGAGTCGNTTTGTTTTTAGAGTCGCCACTTGGGATAGGATTGGCTTTTGGTGTCCCAAGTCACCGGTTTAACTTGAATCCCAAATCGAGGAAAATTTTGACTTCCCAGTTGGAGTCTGCGAACCAGAAATTCTGAATAAGGAATTCTGTTGACCCGAGGGAAGGTGTTAGGCACCCCCGGATCCCGTGGTTCTAGCACGGTCGCTTAAACTATTATAAATGACTAAAATCTGCTTTTTATACATATTCCAACCTATAATGCAATTTTTAGGATTATTTACCGCTTTTAGTTATTTTTACGAAAGTGAACGCCGTTTAAGAGCGTGTTTTCGGATCATGTCACATAAAATGCACCCAGATCCGCGACACCTCTTATTCAACGTTTTGGGATTTGGATTTGGGTTACATGAGATGTATACCCAAGTTTAGGAAAGTAAGATTATTAAAATTCGCGCCTAAAGTGGCTAGCGTCTTATTAACTTTGCGAGAGGCCATGAAAGTTCGCTAAATGGCACGTCCCGAATTTCTAAAATATTTTAATAAAGCATTTAATGAGGGCCCCACAATTTATGCATTTTATTTAGCGAGACTCATCTCATTTAATTATTTTAAGGCCAACCTAGAGTGAACTAAGATTTTCTATTTATATTTTGTCTCTAAAAGGGCTTTACAATGTGAAATTCGGGTTTCAAGTTCAAGTCCGGATTCAAACAAAGGGAAAAACCTTTTAATTTGAAACCGCTACCTAACTCGAAAGCCCAATTTTATATTACATTAAGCTATGATCTAAGGTCTTTAAACCAAGTCCAAAACAGAGAATCTTAGTAGAGCTTGGCTGAAGATCAATCAAACGGGCCTGCTCAGGGGCGGCAAGGTTTGGTGACAATTTATCTGAGGACTAAGGTTCAAATCAGCCTATGCAAACAGCTCGATTCCATGGATATCTTTTAATTCCGATCTATATTATCACCGGACTATACATCTAAGCGTTAGGCATGGATAATATTGATTTCAAATTTAGACGGGTGAAACTCATATTTGATCGCAATTTCAATCTGGTTTTTACATTTATGAGCATGCAATCTAGTCAAATTCAGTTTTCAACCAGTAAATTAACAAGTCTAAATTCATACTACTGCTAGCGTTAGTTAAATGCTCACAGCCATTCAAATGTTGAATTATTAACTACAAGTAAAGATCTAAATCAACTTCTACATGTATACTGTTACTAACATCGACAGTTAAGCTAATCATCCAAGCACAATCATACCAAGTTAATGAATATCAACAATCCGCTATAAATTAACAGTCCAAACAGTCCGGTCTTAATTAATTACAATGAACTACACTAAAACATCAGTAGCAGCAGAATCAATACAACATGCTTCATTTTCATTCCAGTTTTCAGCTTGCAATGTACATTTGTATTTCCAGATCTCCTGAGTTAGGGGAAATACCTGGAGTTTGTAATGAAACAAGGAGAAGAAGAAGGTCAGCAGCAGCTCGAGTGATTAACAACAGTTTTTAACAGCAAGAGATAGCAACAGCAGTTTCAGCTTAGAACCCAGCAGTAAAAAAAAACTAGTAGGCAACCCAGCAAACTTCAGCAATCCAACTCTAAGCTAAATGATGCAAATTAAAAACTACAACTCGAAATCAACCTGAAATTGCAATAGAACAGTGTGTTTTTGGAGTTTTGTCTTTTTATTTTTTATTTTTGAGGAACTAATGATCTAATCTAAGGGAAGGAATTTTCAGATATTAGAACTACAATTTTTGGAAATTTTCAGGGGGGTCAGAGAGCCTAAAAAACTTCAGGGAATTTTCAGGGTTCAAAAAAAACTCCTCCTACCAGGCAGCAAAGACTGCCTTTTATAAGCCAATATTAGGGCAACTTTCAAATTTTCCCTTTACACCTTAGACCCTTATTAATTCTTCAGTTTTAATCACTTAGTCCTCTATTTTGTTGACTTGTTACTCAAGTTACTGCATTAGAAATGCAGAAACTTACACTAAGGTCCCCTTCTAGAAGGCCCTAGGGTGTTCTTCTACCTATGAAATACCTACACTACCCTTATTTGGGTTCTAAAATTACTAGTTCTTAATAAACTAGCCCTTTCAGATGCCTAAATTACCCTTAATTGCTCCTAAAATCACCAGCCCGACCAACCCCTTTACCTTAGTTAAGATTTTAACTATAGTTAATCCTAATCAGCTATAACCAACCAAACTAAACTAAGCCTAACAACTAATTAAAACTGAACTAAGGAGTTACTGAAAATAATTACTGATTAAACTAAACTAAACTAAACTAGACTAATTAAAATTAACAAATCAAACACTGAAAAAAAATGAAAATCAACAATGCCTAAACAGAATCGACTAAAACAGATAATAAAGGATTAAAGACTATAACAATGAACCAAAAACTGAAACCAAACATGTATCAAGACAGATTCAAAACGAAAAATTAAGCTAATACCTAAAATTAACAAGACAGGATTAAACCAATCAAACAAAATTAAACTAAAGCTAAGAATAATTACAAGAGCAAAATGAAACAAATATTGAACAAAATCAAAACAGAATCGAACAAAAATCTTACTGATTTTGAGCATTCGACTGACTAATTCCTCGAAAACGATTTTTCAACTAATGTTATGTGTTTATTTTGCTAAAATAAACAGATGATTGGGCCTTTGGGGTTGATTGGGGCTGCGCCGCCATCGGAGGAAACAAGGGCGGCGCTAGGGTTTGGATTTTCGATTTGAAATTCGAGCAATTAGGGTCCGATTTGGTGCCATACTTAGCAAGCAATGAATCAAAAGCTTTGTTGCAAAAATGGGACCCCCCATCACTAATAATGGCCCGGGGAGTACCAAATCTCGTAAAGATACTCTTCTTCAAAAATGCTACAACACTTCGGGCTTCATTGTTGGGAAGAGCCACGGCCTCCACCCATTTTGAAACATAGTCCACCGCCACGAGAATGTAAGTATTACCACAGGAGCTCACGAACGGACCCATGAAATCGATGCCCCAAACATCAAAAATATCCACCTCAAGAATTGTATTGAGGGGCATCTCATCCTTCTTGGAAATGCCGCCGGCTCTTTGACATGCATCACAACTCTTCACCAATTCACTAGCATCCTTGAACAACGTGGGCCAATAGAAGCCACAACTCAAAACTTTTGAGGCTGGTCCTCCACCCCCCCCTCCCCCCCCCCCCCCCCCCCCGGGATGGCCACCATAGGGAGAGGAGTGACAAGCCTCCAATATGCTTATTTGTTCACTTTCCGGCACACATCTCCTTATTACTCCATCCGTGCAAATTTTAAACAAATACGGATCATCCCAATAAAAATCCAAACTATCCCGCTTGAGTTTCTTCTTTTGGTTGGAAGAGAACTCGCACGGGATGTTACCAGTCACAATGAAGTTGGCAATGTCCGCGAACCATGGCATTTCACACATAGAAACGGAAAGAAGCTGCTCGTCAGGGAACCTATCATTGATCTCAATACCATCACTTGGTCTCCCATCTTCATCTAATCGGGACAAATGGTCGGCAACTTGATTCTCGCTTCCCTTTCTATCCACAATCTCTAAATCAAATTCCTGAAGGAGTAGCACCCATCTCATCAATCTTACTTTCGAATCCTTCTTAGTCATCAAATACCGAAGGGCTGCATGGTCCGTGTGTATGATCACCTTTGCCCCCATAAGGTAAGGTCTAAATTTCTCCATCGCGAACACAATAGCCAATAGCTCCTTTTCTGTCACTGTGTAGTTTCTCTGGGCCTCATTCATAGTCTTGCTAGCATAATACACAGGATGGAACATTTTGTTGATTCTTTGGCCTAGCACCGCACCAACCGCTACATCACTCACATCGCACATAAGTTCAAAAGGCAAGTCCCAATTAGGAGCAGTGATTATAGGGGTTGTTGTCAACTTGTGTTTCAGTAACTCAAAAGACTCCATGCATTTCTCATCAAAAATAAACTTGACATCTTTCTCTAACAACTTGCAAAGCGAGTTCACAATTTTGGAAAAATCTTTAATGAACCGCCGGTAGAACCCGACATGACCAAGAAAACTCCTCACCCCTTTGACAAAGGTAGGGGGAGGGAGTCTTGAGATAACCTCTATTTTTGCCTTATCAACTTCAATTCCTTGCCTTGAGATTTTGTGACCCAATACAATTCCCTCTTGCACCATAAAGTGGCATTTCTCCCAGTTGAGCACAAGGTTGGTTTCTTCACA
>NW_017675862.1:56993-57714 GCF_001879085.1 Nicotiana attenuata | reverse complement strand
CTGAGGGAAACGAGGAGAACGCCTGGCAAAGGCATTTTTTACTGGTGAACCTACGCGAGCTGGAGGATTTGATCAACGAGAGCATTCAACCTGGGGAAGGTCCTTCTGGGACCAAGTAGTTAGGAGTCCTTTTATTCTTTATTTTAATGTAATAAGGCCAATGGCCAATAGTAACATTTTACTTTCTATTATTTAGAGTCGTTTTGGATTCGTCTTATTTTTATCAATAAAATGAGGCATTTAGCATTATAAGTTCTCCAAAACTATTTGACACTAGGCCTACCTCGGGCACAATGAGGCACCAAAGTTAGGACGCGATTTATATTCTTGCACAATGTGTTTAAGTACTGCAATATTTTTCCTCATAACCTGCACTAACTTGTTACCTTTTGTTTTTCTTTTATTTTCTATTCCCCTCCCCAAAGGGTAGTTCGTGCATTCTGGCATCATCATCATACTCCACAAGATCCAAGGGCCCTCCACCTCCTCCTCCTCCGAGTTCTATCCGGAACAAGAACAAAGGCAGAATGGGAGATCCGAGCGCCAGAAAGGAAATTAAGGTTCCTCAGGGTACCCCGGTTGCTAAGGAAACTGCTACCCAACTTGAGCAAAAATTATTAAAGTTCCAAGAAGAACTGGAGCAGGTTCGGAACTTGGCGAACCTGTCATTTTCTCTCACCGCTCCTGATGTCAGCACCCAGAATCCCGCACCTCCACAAAA
>NW_017675862.1:49652-53396 GCF_001879085.1 Nicotiana attenuata | reverse complement strand
AAAGCTTCGGGGTAGCAAGGCTAAACAAAAGTACCATGCATCTCATTTTACTTTTTACTAGCTGATTTTTTCCGCATTGTCTTTAATTTTGAAAAGAGCTCCGATGTTCCAAACAATCATGAATTTAGTCAAAGCATTTCGGTTTATCATATATCTCGCTCTTATTATTTTCTCTATCATTTACTCTATTTTCACACAGCATTACTATTACTTACTTTGATGATGAACCAATGATTGTGACTTGCAACGAAATAACGCAGCAAAAGAATATAGATTCAGAAGAGGATGATATGCCAGAAGAGGTCGTCAGAGAGATTGAGAATTTCGAGAATAGACCTAAGTCTAACCTGGAAGAAACTAAGGTCGTTAATTTGGGAGATACAGAAAATGTCAAAGAAACTCGCATCAGTGTTCATCTGTCACCATCAGAAAAGGAAGGATACACAGAATTTTTAAAGGAATATGAGGACATATTCGCCTGGTCGTATGATGATATGACTGGTCTCAGCACGTCCATTGTATCTCACAAACTGCCAACAGATCCAGCCTGTCCGCCGGTAAAACAGAAGCTCAGGAAATTCAAACCCGACATGAGTTTGAAAATCAAAGAAGAGGTTACTAAGCAAGTCAAAGCTAAGGTTCTCAGAGTGGTAGAGTATCCGACATGGTTAGCCAACATCGTGCCAGTACCGAAGAAAGATGGGAAAGTTAGAGTTTGTGTCGACTACCGGGATCTTAACCGGGCCAGTCCCAAAGATGGCTTCCCCTTGCCGAACATACACATTCTTATCGACAACTGCGCCAAGCATGAGTTGCAGTCCTTTGTTGATTGTTTCGCCGGATATCATCAGATATGGATGGATGAGGAAGATGCAGAGAAAACGGCTTTCATCACGCCGTGGGGAATGTATTGTTACAAAATGATGCCATTTGGGTTGAAGAATGCTGGCGCACCTATATGAGAGCCATGACTACTATCTTTCACGACATGATACACAAGGAGATTGAAGTATATGTGGACGATGTCATCATCAAATCCAAGAAAGCCACTGATCATATGGAAGACCTGAGAAAGTTCTTCAACAGATTGAGGAAGTAGAATCTGAAACTGAATCCCGCCAAGTGTGCATTCGGGGTTCCTGCTGGAAAATTACTAGGTTTCATCGTGAGTCGTCGAGGAATAGAATTGGACCCATCAAAGGTCAAAGCCGTTCAAGAATTGCCACCGCCAAAGAACAAGAAGGACGTAATGAGTTTCCTGGGGAGGCTCAACTATATCAGCCGGTTCATAGCTCAGTCCACAGTCATTTGTGAACCCATCTTTAAGATGTTGAAGAAAGACGCTGCTACTAAGTGGACTGACGATTGTCAGAAAGCCTTTGACAGAATCAAGGAATACCTGTCAACGCCGCCAGTCTTGGTTCCGCCCGAGCCAGGGAAGCCTCTATTGCTTTATCTTGCGGTTTTTGATGGAGCGTTCGGTTGTGTTCTGGGACAACATGATGAAATGGGGAGAAAGGAGTAAGCCATCTACTATCTCAGTAAGAAGTTCACCCCGCACGAGGCCCGGTATTCTTTATTGGAGCGCACCTGTTGTGCTCTGACTTAGGTAGCTCAGAAATTGAGGCATTATTTTTGTGCCTACACTACTTATCTCATATCGAGGATGGACCCGCTGAAGTATATCTTCCAGAAGCCCATGCCCACTGGCAAGCTCGCCAAGTGGCAAATCCTGCTAAGTGAATTCGACATTGTTTACATAAATCAGAAAGCGATCAAGGGCCAAGCCATAGCAGACCACATTGCTGAGAATCCTGTCAGCGGAGAATACAAACCCCTAAAAACGTATTTTCCTGATGAAGAAGTGTCCTTTGTAGGAGAAGATATTGCAGAATCCTACGAGGGTTAGAAGTTGTTTTTCGATGGAGCTGCAAATTTCAAAGGAGTTGGCATAGGAGCAGTCCTAGTATCAGAAACCGGCCAGCACTACCCAGTATCCGCCAAGCTCAGATTCCCTTGCACCAACAACATGGCCGAATACGAAGCCTGCATCCTAGGGCTCAAGATGGCCATTGACATGAACATTTAGGAGCTGCTAGTGATCGGGGATTCAGACTTGCTCATACATCAGGTTCGAGAAGAATGGGCAACCAAGAACTCCAAGATACTCCCCTACTTGCATCACATACAGGAGTTAAGGAAAAGATTCACAAAAACGGAATTTCAACATGTCCCCAGGGTCCAAAACGAGTTCGCTGACGCACTAGCTACTTTATCATCCATGATCCAGTATCCAGACACAAATTTCATTGATCCCATCCCAGTAAAGATCTATGATCAGCCAGCTTATTGTGCTCACGTTGAGGAAGAAGCGGACGGAAAACCATGGTTCCACGACATCAAGGAGTACTTGACAACAGGAGAATATCCAGAACTTGCCAACGCCACTCAGAAGCGCACACTTCTGATATTATCCAACAACTTCTTTCACAGTGGGGGAATCCTGTATAGGAGGACTCCCGATTTGGGTTTACAATATCGTCAGGTATATTTTTCTTTGGATGCAGGCACCAAAGAATAACAATATCGTCAGGTATATTTATGCACGCATACTTTCTCAAGAACGCAACCTCTCAGAATCATCACTTGTTCGTAATTGCTATCCATACACAACCTCCCCAGCAGTGACGATATCAGCTATCAGCTAAGAAGTCTCACCACTACTCGTCCTTTTACATTCTCGCATTGCATAAGGCTACCTTTCTGCCTTTCGAGACTAAGCACTGTCTCCATCTGCATTATCTGCATTGCATAAGGCTACCTTTCTGCCTTTCGAGACTAAGCACTGTCTCCATCTGCATTGCATAAGGCTACCTTTCTGCCTTTCGAGACTAAGCACTGCCTCCATCCTATATTTTCTTGCATTGCATAAGGCTACCTTTCTGCCTTTCGAGACTAAGCACTGTCTCCATCTGCATTATCTGCACTGCATAAGGCTACCTTTCTGCCTTTCGAGACTAAGCACTGTCTCCATCCTGCATTTTCTTGCATTGCATAAGGCTACCTTTCTGCCTTTCGAGACTAAGCGCTGTCTCCATCTGCATGGCTGAAATATCGCAACCTCTATTTGCATCAGCTGAAATACCGCCATCTTCATACAAATCTTGCATGGCTAAAACACCGCCAATTTCTGTTTAAATCCCTATCGGCTGAAACGTCGCCATTTATAATCACCCTTCTTTATCGGTCGAAGTATCGCCAAACTTTATTTAATTCTCGGCATCGGCTGAAATAACGCCATTTACGTTTCTACATCAACTAAAATGTCGTTGCTTTATTTAAATTTTTTGTCGGCTGAGATATCGCCATTTACATTTTTGCTACATCAGCTGAAACATCGCCTGCTTATTTTTAACTTCTGTCGGCTGAAATATCGCCATTTACATTTTTTACATCAGCTGAAACATTGCTGTTTTATTTAAATTGTTGTCGGCTGAAATATCGCCATTTACATTTTTCTGCACCGGCTGAAATACCGCCAAATCTTGCATTTCATGGGCTGAAATACCGCCAAATCTTGCATTCCATGGGCTGAAACACCGCCAAACTGTCCGAGGGCGTCATTGTTCGGAGGCATCATCTTCATAGCCCGAGAACACCATGCCATGGCCCGAGGACCCGCTTTATATCCTGCACATAATTATTCAAAGGCATCATGGTTCGGAGGCATCATTATCATAGCCC
>NW_017675862.1:37164-47118 GCF_001879085.1 Nicotiana attenuata | reverse complement strand
TATTATCACTGCTATACTAATTATTACTAGTATTTTAAGTAATATTATTATTATATTATTTTATTATTATTATTATTATTATTATTATTATGTTTTTGAAAATAATATATTTGAGTCCAATTTAGAAGCTGAAAAGAAAAAGGAAGAAGGGAGAAAGACTTGCGCAATAATAGCCTAAATATTCGAACAACCCATTAAACTCCAACCCAATGGCCTTAAATCATCTAACACCAGCCCAAAATCGAGCTTTCCAGCTTCCAGGCCTATTCAATCCCACTTCCCATAAGCCCAAGTCTGTTAACTTAGTTAGGGTTTCATTTTCTTCTAAGCCGCGCCTCTCTCTGCTATGTCCACCATACCTACCCCTTTGTCCTCTTCTCCATTTTTGACTAAAATTCAAGCTTCAACAGTCAAGGACAGCCCTTGTCCACCCAATTTTGGCATGTATCGATGACCAAGAAATGATCCTCCTATTTTTACGCTACAAGACTTGTCGAATCTCTCTGCCTCAGCCAAGATCTTACCATTTCGTGCAAGAACTAAGCGAATCACGTAAGTGCCTACTGCGGTTCCAACGTTCAGATTTTAACGGCTCCATTTGACTTCATTTGAAATCTGAAGAACACAAAAATATCCTGCCTAAAACACAATCCCTAGCTCTACATCTCCTATAAATACTCCCATTTGGGAGAGTTGGGGGCAACTTTGGCTGCCACTGCTTTACTCTTGAAGGCTTTTCATACATAAATCTTCTGGTTCATTTCTATCTGAGATTCGGAATCTTTCGTTAGAGAGTGGATCTTAGACTATCGCCCCGTTCACTGCCTCGCAAGAGGTAAAAATCTGAATATATTCTTATTTCCTTTGTCGATAAATATTGTGGTGTTAGAAATCATTTTTAGAAGTTTTTTTTTGATTGAACTCGTTTGAAGTATATGTTATTCTTGACTCAATTAAAAGTCGCATTTATGTGAAGTTTCAGAATATAATTTTGTGCAATTATCGACAGCATGTTAGAGGACAGAGTTATGTCTTACCTTTTCTTTGAATAGCTAAAAATCATGTTAGAAACGTAGTTAGGCAGAATATCACAATCTTATGTATAGGAGTTGTATCGTAGATCTATTTCTTTAAAAACCTTCAAAACTTATTTGCTTGTTCACTGATTCGTCTTGCGCAAAAAAAAATGATAGGCTAATTTTGTGATATGTTGCTGCACTCTTTCTCTTTATAGGTTAAAGAATGTTATAGCAGCCACAACTTTAGGAAACTTTTTCGTTATGCTCATACATTCATAAGGTTACTGCTATAGTTACAAACTGCATTGAAAACTCTACATAAATTGGTTGAGCGTTAAAAGTAAAATCTTTAGGTCATGGCCGAGTTTATTCAGGTGTGACATGAATAAGGTGCAAATTATTTCATCCCAAGTCTTTGTAAGTTTTTCGAGTTGGAACCTTAAGCTATAACTTTGTTTAAATAATTACTTTCACAAGCAAGATAGCTATTGATACGTAAAAGAAGTTATGTCCTCTGTTGAGATATGAGAAATATAACTACTAACTCACTATATTTGGTACATTCCTTACGAGATGTTAAGAATCCATTGCTCTTTTTAATATTCAAAGAACTCTTCTCTATTTGTTACCATTAATTATATGTGTCTTAATTGGAATCTGGTATTTAAATACATAAGTGTTAACCTGGTAACCTGTATTTGTTGGTGTACTTTTTTTTTTTAAAACTATACAACAGTATGACATCTTCCTTGGTCTACCTTTTGTTAATGTTTAAGAATCAAGCTATGTTAAGTAAGAGTTAGGTCCTTTGTGTTTTATTTTTAGTTTCTAGTTACCATAACATATTATAGCGTCTGTATTAGTGTGATATTTACAAATTCTGTGATGATTACTTCATATTATCTTCCCCCGTGTTTCTTAGATAAGATTCTTTTAACCTTTCCCTCGTGTTCGTTAAATAAGATTCTTTTAACCTTCTTTTTTTTTTTCTTTTTTTTGCATGAGCACCGGAGCCGAAGAGTTTTACTTTGAGACTCAACGACGCCGCACACCGCAAGGAGTCATGCGTATCCTCACTCTAGATAACAAAATTACAGGAGATAAAAAGTCTTCTGGGAGCTGAACATGGCCCTTTACCACTTTATTTATGGCTACCCACTGTGTGAATAACTATTTTTATTTTAGCTATGTGATTGACGTTTAGGATCTAAAATTACTATACAATCATAGTTAAGTCTTATGCAATGAACTGCAGTTTTTTTTTTCTTTTTTTGGCAATAAAAGTACTCATTTATCACATAATACTTACTCTTAGTCGAAGCTCTTTTAGAATTACGACCTGCGTCAAATACTATTGTTAAGCCTACTAAGGTATTATAAAATCAATAATGGCGTTTAAACTAATACTCTCTGCCCTATCCATGTTGCAAGATTGATAACTTTGCCTCTTAGGAATTTTAAAGGACTGAAACTAGTAGTATTTCTAGCACACAGAAGCTATCATCTTTATTGTCCTTTTGTTGTTTCAAATATCCAAGTCAACGTTGTTTTCTTTATTTTCTTTGAAAATATTTTTTTCAGCAGATGGGTACTTGTTTAATGTTTAAGGTTTGGATTGAGCAAGTTGAATAATTTTGGAGTTAGATCCACTTTAGGCAGAAAACAATTCTTCGATAATTCGAGTCCAAAATTCAATCTTTAAGCAAAGTTAATTCTCTTCAACCATTTTGATTTTTTGTTAAAGATTCCTATATTTATACTTAGCATTAATTAACCTAAGTTTGGCCGGTTAACCGTAGTTAACGGATCATATAGGGTGCCGTCACAACCTTCCCTATAGGATAAATTAGAACCCTTACCCATAATCTTAAGGTTAAATAGACTATATAAATAGAGTTAACTTTAGCGTTATTTAGATAAAAGATGGTGTCCTAATTCACCATAAAATAATTAGGTGGCGACTCTCTTAAAATTAATTAAACCTCAGAATCGCTAATATGTTATACTCTAATTTGACACCGGTTTAAATGGGGTATAACACCTTGATTCCCTAATTTACTATGTACTAATTGATTTACTTTGTTTTTGCCTTATTTACTTAACCGTGCGTTTCAAATTTTCTTTCCTTAATTAAAACCCCTATGTATTTACCCCTTATTTGTATGCTATGCATAATATGTTTACTTGATCTCCTTCCTTAAATAATTTCTGCCCTTTACCGTTCAAATTTGAACTCCTCAATCAAAGGATTTTTCTGCTACTGTGAATGATTCTACTTGATACATGATTATTTTCTTACCTTTGTTCCCTGCCTAATTTCAAACTATAAATACCTGCTCCTTTCTTAACACACACACGACCAACACTCGAGTCTTTTTTTCTGAACTCAGACTCACACTCATAAGTATACTTTTGCTATTTGTATTGTGGCCTATTACAAGATTTCTGTTCTCTTTGCTTGCTTCTTCTGCAACTGGTATGTTACCTTTGTTTAATTTCTGCCACTCCCCTATGTGTTTATTCTCCAGTTCATTCTTTATTGGATTACTGCTTCCATAATATAAATTTTGCAAGTTTGTTTGTCTCTTTGCTATGCTCCTACATGAATCCATATCCCTCAATCCTTTGTATGTTGAGTTATGGTTGAGAAACATGACAACACTTGACATTGTTGTTCATGTATATGGACTGGACTCCCTGAGTCCTAAACTCTTTCAATTCCCATTCCCTTTCCCCTTTATATGTATCTTGAGCTTAAGACCTTGGTCTGGCAGTGTCCTAATCACTGTCTAGACCATAGTCTGACCTTCAATAGGTCTGTGCTCTCCAATGTTTGGCCAACAGGTTTGGTCAGGGGTGTGCCAGCCTACCTCATGGTTGGGTATGACCACCAGCCTGCTTTGGCACTCCCTACCACCCTCCATTGCACTTGAACTCATTCTTAGAATTTAAGTTCTGCCCCTCTCTTGTGAGCCTTGCCTTGGGACCCCTGAGCTCCCTCTGAACTTGGACACTTGAGGGTTGGCTCTTCCACACTGCACTATAACTCATTCTGATTAATATCTTGGGTGTAAGCACTGCCTGGGGTTCCTGAAACTCCTTGGATCTCTGAAACACCCTAGATAAAAGAAGGCCTTGGAAATCTTGATCTCGGAAGTGGTTCAATCTCATATTATTTGGCACTAAGTTTGAATTAGGCTGCTCGGATGTAGCTGATAGCTTCTGATGTACTTTTAAATTCAGTTTTGTTCTATTGGTCTGTAATAAATTGTATAAACTAGTGGGGATTTAGTGAAAAAGGGAGGGGTTACTTTTATGCACAAAGGGTAGAAAATATGCCTATAGGATTTTATTTCTGATTTGTGCAATTTCACACGTAGAAAATATGTCTATAGGATTTAACATTCCATTCCTGCAACTAAGCATATAGATATCCTGTCTATAAGGTTTGCTTCTGACTTTCTGCACTTTCATAGAAATCATGTTCACAAGTTTATGCATCTGCATATAGAAATCATGCCTATAAGATTTCTGCACTTTCACATATAGAAATCATGCTCATAGGAATTCTGCACTGTCATACATAGAAACCATGCCTATAAGAATTCTGTATATCATACAGATATCTTGCTCATAAGAATTCTGCATGTAGATACCATGCCTATAGGGGTTTGCGTCTCTGCATATAATAGCATCATTAGGCAAACAAATAGGTTTAATAATAAAATGGCATATGTAGATATCTTGGTTTACAAGGCTTCCATTAGTATTTAAAAGGGTATCACGTATAGAAAGCATGCCTATAGGGATTTCGAAACCAAAAAATTATCTCACATATTCAAAACAGTGTTGATTTTACTAAAACAAATGACTTTTCTTTCTAAACCTACTCGCATGAACTCTGGTAAACATTTCCCAACCGATCTGCATTCTGGAACTCGCTTAGTTGTTAAACCACGTACCCTTTTCTGAAACCTTTTTTGTTACTCTGAAATTTTCTTTTAAAATCAGCTTGTGTTTTAAAATCAGTAGTTCTATCCAACACATAGACAAAAAAGGGGTTTAACTAATCAACTGGAGCAGTCTTAGACAACTGCATTCGAGTAAGCCTAATGTAGACGTCCTCTCTAAAAATATGTGTTGAATTAGTCCGCTCATCGCCTTAATTTAATTAAAGACTAAACCGGTACGTGCAAGACATGCTAAACTCTATGGCTTTATTTGATTTTTGGAGGCTTATGTGAGCCCTACTTGCTTATTTGCTGTCCCCTCTACTTGCATTATGTGTTTTGATTGACGCCTTAGTATTTTGTCCTTTGAAAACTCTCCAAAAGGCCCCAAACCCCTCCCCATTAGGACTAGTTAGTCCAAATGCCTCCGGGACTGATAGGATTGGGACGGGTACTAGCATGCAATAAGTAACGAGACATTCCGCGCTTTAATACCTTAATGGGGTGGGAATAGTAGATATGGATATGATGATCACGCGATAACACCACGTGTATAAATGATTACCGGGTGTTGTGTGGGGTGATCCACATTATTTATAAACCTAGGTTCCCCTTTCCCTTTACTTGTTTATGTTTATTTTCAGAATTCTTTAAACCATTCCCTCAAACTTTTTGCTTTATTTATTTTTCTCCAAATTTTCAATTCACTTGCAACATTATGTGTCAATTCCCTTCTATTTGAGACCTCTATTTGCTTACTTGTTGTTTGTACTTAAAGTCACAATTGTAACATGGCCGGGAACCACACTAGTGGATCTTGAGGGGTGCCTAACACCTTCCCCTCGAGATAATTTCTTGCCCTTACCCGAACTCTGGTTCTTCATCTCAAACTCTTCCTTAAAGTGTCCTAATGCACTATAATCATTAGGTGGCGACTCTTCAAATCCAAAAACCCAATTCCCAAACGGGAATAGAGTTGTCTTTTCCAAAAATGTCGTAAACCCGATTTCCCTTGTGAAAAAGGGGGCGTCGACAGCATAGCGACTCTGCTGGGGATGTCTTTAGGCTTTTACCATTTCATGTTATATGTGACTTTATTGTTTTCTTTTATTGCTTTTGTTTAATGCCTTTATTCGAAACTGAATTGTTTCTTTTGTTTCTTTTTCTTTAATTACTTTCATTTACCGCTTTCCATCAATACCGTTGTAATTTTTGAGCAATTATTGTAAACATTTATTGTATGAACGTGAAAATACATGTCAATTTGTTTCATTCTTTTAAACTGCATCTTCAACATCATATTCCACTCGTGCCAAACAAATACCATAGCAACGCTTATAATGAGTAGTTGCGCTCTTCCAACACTATCACCCCTTAAATTTGGCAAAGGCGTATTCGCGGTAAAACCAGTCGATCAGCGGTGCAGTTGACGGTTCCGTGCCTTTCCCTCTTGAGTTGTACTCTCAAAGGTACCTGTCTAACACCCCAATAGAAACCTTACTCCGTTTAAACTGTACATGCATCATGGTCAAACCTAGCCGAGTCAGTTATGTTTTCCACATAATGACTCATTAGGGTAGCCTTGTCCAAAGTCCACCGGGTTTCCTTGAAACCCAAACGGACACCTCCATGTTTTGTGCATTTATTTGGAGAACTAAATGCTTGCTATGCTAATTATTGGTCTAAATAGTCGAGTCTGGTGGGGTGAGGGCCTAACGCTTTGTTTTGCAAAAAATGAGGCACGAAGTCCCCAGATTTGGCATGGTAACCAACATCCATCCAAGACTGCTGAATTGGTGGAAAGACCTCCACTCCAGTGATCAGACGCTCGTCCGCAAGTACTTAGGGAATTTGCCTTCTCTTTTAGAAATTCAGCCTGACAACAGAATCATAGAGGCTGCGACATTATTCTGGGATGGTGACAAGTCCGTGTTCCGCTTCGGGGACCTTGAAATGACTCCTTTGCTCGAAGAAATAGGAGGTTCAACTGGCATTCCTTGGGAGACTCCGGGTTTGCTTATGCCAGAGAACCGCAAAGGTAGGGGTTTCCTTAAGATGATGGGACTGAAGAAGAACCCAGATTTAACCTGTTTGAAAGACTCTTACATCCCGTTCGACTATCTGTATGAGAGGTACGGCCATAGCAAGTCATACCGCACCTATTCAGATGAGTTCGCTATCACCTCATTAACGCTGAAGCATGGGTTAAGTATTATCAACTGCGCAAGAGAATTCGAGAGTGTGAAGGTGAGCACCGGGAAATACAAGAAGCCCATCAGAAGTTGATCGAGGAGTGGAAAGATATGGCTGTCAGCGCCAACAAGTGACTAGGGTATTTGGAGCAGGGTCTAGTGGAGCTGGAAGGGAAATTCATCAAGAGGATTGAAGACTGCCAAAACGCTAAAGGAAATACAGGCGGACATTTGGCTCAAGCTTATTTGCTGCTAGGACTACGCGAGTTGGTGAAGTTGTTCGAGGGAGACGAAGATGCCAAATCTGGGGAAGGTCCCTCTGGGACCAAGTAGTTAGGATTCCTTTTATTTTAATGTAATAAGGCCAATGGCCATTAGTGACATTTTTATTTCCTGCAATTTTAGTGTCGTTTTGGGATTCGTCTTATTTTTATCAATAAAATGAGGCATTTAGCATTATAAGTTCTCCAAATTAACTTGTCGCTAGGCCTACCTCGACACAACGAGGCTCCCAAATTAGGACACGATTTATATTCTTGCACAATGTGTTTAAATACTGCAATATTTTTCCTCATAACCTGCACTAACTTGTTACCTTTTGTTTTTCTTTTATTTTCTATTCCCCTCCCCAAAGGTTAGTTCGTGCATTCTGGCATCATCATCATACTCCACAAGATCTAAAGGCCCTCCACCTCCTCCTCCTCCGAGTCCTATCCGGAACAAGAACAAACGCAGAATGGGAGATCCGAGTGCAAGAAAGGAAATTGAGGTTCCTCAGGGTACCCCGGTTGCTAAGGAAACTGCTATCCAACTTGAGCAAAAATTATTAAAGTTCCAAGAAGAACTGGAGCAGGTTCGGAACTTGGCGAACCTGTCATTTTCTCTCACCGCTCCTGATGTCAACACCCAGAATCCCGCACCTCCACAAAACACCCCACAACCACAGATACAACCCACTCATACCCAACACTGCAACGCATGCCACACTCGGAACAACACTCCACTACTCATTCCCGAGCCACTGAACACCACAAATGACCATCTCCACAACACTCCTATTTACGTGGATACTGTACCCCATTATACTTAACCAATCTCAAGTGCACCTGAGTCTGATGACAAAGACTCCCTTATCAGGAACTTAGCAGCAGAACTCAAGAAATTGACCAGCCGAGTTCAGGGCGTGGAAGGTAACAAAGGTATCGAGGGGTTAAATTATGAAGACCTCTGCATTCAGCCAGATGTTGAACTTCTGGAGGGGTACAAACCTCCCAAGTTTGAAATGTTCGATGGAACAGGAGATCCCAGGGTCCACTTGAGGACATATTGCGATAAGCTGGTCGGAGTCGGAAAGGATGAGAAGATCCATATGAAGCTCTTCATGAGAAGTCTGAAGGGGGATGCTTTATCCTGGTACATCAGCCAGGACCCCAAGAAATGGACAAGCTGGGTAGGCATGGCCTCGGATTTCATGGATAGATTCCGATTCAATACAGAGAATGCACCGGATGTATTCTACATCCAGAATTTGAAGAAGAAATCTACCGAAACATTCCGCGAGTATGCTACTCGTTGGAGGTCAGAAGCTGCAAAGGTCAGGCCGGCCCTAGAAGAAGAACAGATGAACAGGTTCTTCGTTCGGGCTCAAGATCCCCAATATTACGAGAGGTTGATGCTAATCGAGGGTCAGAAGTTCTCCGATATCATCAAACTGGGAGAAAGAATCGAAGAAGGCATTAAGAATGGTATGGTTACTAATCTTGAAGCATTACAGGCCACCAATAGGGCTTTACAGTCCGGTGGCACGTCCAAGAAGAAAGATGTGAGTGCCGTAATGGTCGCACAGGGAGCCAAATCACCATTAAAATACCACACCTACCCATCACCTCCACTTACATATCAGCATATCCCAAATTACCAAGCACCCGCACCCTCCTATCCAAATCCACCTCCCGTCTACCAATCATCTCCACCTCTCACATATCAACCCACCTCACCCAGATACTCTCAACCATCACCTGTCTACCAAACTTATAATGCTCAACCCTCTCATTACCAATCACCTCCCACCCGCCAGAATTTCCCCAGACCTAGGCCAAATTTCGACCGCAGACCTCCCAAATAATACACAGCCATCGCTGAACCAATTGATCATCTGTACGAGAGACTTAAAACTGCTGGTTACGTCACCCCTATCCCAGCCATAACTCCAGAGAATCCTTCCCAGTGGGTCAACCCTAATAAGACCTGTGCGTACCATTCCGGCATGAAGGGACACACCCTCGACGAGTGCCGCTCATTGAAGGACAAGATTCAAACCCTGATCAACAATAAGGTCATCGTAGCAAAGGAGCCTGCTCCTAATGTTCGCAACAACCCTCTGCTTGACCACAAAGGTGGGAACATTCACATGATCGAGATCGAAGATGATTGGGACCCCAAAGGGTCGATAGGTTTGATTGCTGAAGGTGATGAACCAAAGAAACCAGCGGTTACACTTAGCCCAATTGTTGTGCAGAATCAGCCCTCCAGGAACGATGAATTAAACATGTATATACCTCTCGAATTTGAAGCGCCTCCTTCTGCAAAGGCGCCCGGGCCAATTGAGGTTGAATTTGGAGTTCCAAAAGCACCTGCACCCTTTGAAGTTGTTGTGTTACCCCCAAGGGTACCTAAGAAGAAAGAGTGACAGTCCTAAATGCCCTGTAGCCTCCTGCTTATAAGTGTGGCGCACGACACACCCATAAACAAGACTCTACTAGACACAGCTTGTAGATTCCCTAGGACAGAACT
>NW_017675862.1:30423-34760 GCF_001879085.1 Nicotiana attenuata | reverse complement strand
GCCACTGATCATATGGAAGACCTGAGAAAGTTCTTCAACAGATTGAGGAAGTACAATCTGAAACTGAATCTCGCCAAGTGTGCATTCGGGGTTCCTGCTGGAAAATTACTAGGTTTCATCGTGAGTCGTCGAGGAATAGAATTGGACCCATCAAAGGTCAAAGCCATTCAAGAATTGCCACCGCCAAAGAACAAGAAGGACGTAATGAGTTTCCAGGGGAGGCTCAACTATATCAGCCGGTTCATAGCTCAGTCCACAGTCATTTGTGAACCCATCTTTAAGATGTTAAAGAAAGACGCTACTACTAAGTGGACTGACGATTGTCAGAAAGCCTTTGACAGAATCAAGGAATACCTGTCAACGCCGCCAGTCTTGGTTCCGCCCGAGCCAGGAAAGCCTCTATTGCTTTATCTTGCGGTTTTGGATGGAGCATTCGGTTGTGTTCTGGGACAACATGATGAAACAGGGAGAAAGGAGCAATCCATCTACTATCTCAGTAAGAAGTTCACCCCGTACGAGGCCCGGTATTCTTTATTGGAGGGCACCTATTGTGCTCTGACTTGGGTAGCTCAGAAATTGAGGCATTATTTCTGTGCCTACACTACTTATCTCATATCAAGGATGGACCCGCTGAAGTATATCTTCCAGAAGCCCATGACCACTAGCAAGCTCTCCAAGTGGCAAATCCTGCTAAGTGAATTCGACATTGTTTACGTAACTCAGAAAGCGATCAAGGGCCAAGCCATAGCAGACACCTTGCTGAGAATCCTGTCGGCGGAGAATACGAACCCCTGAAAACGTGTTTTCCTGATGATGAAGTGTCCTTTGTAGGAGAAGATATTGCAGAATCTACGAGGGTTGGAGGTTGTTTTTCGACGAAGCTGCAAATTTCAAAGGAGTTGGCATAGGAGCAGTCCTAGTATCAGAAACCGGCCAGCACTACCTGGTATCCGCCAAGCTTAGATTCCCTTGCACCAACAACATGGCCGAATACGAAGCCTGCATCCTGGGGCTCAAGATGGCCATTGACATGAACATTCAGGAGCTGCTAGTGATCAGGGATTCAGACTTGCTCATACATCAGGTTCGAGAAGAATGGGCAACCAAGAACTCCAAGATACTCCCCTACTTGCACCACATATAGGAGTTAAGGAAAACATTCACAAAAACGGAATTTCAACATGTCCCCAGGGTCCAAAACGAGTTCGCTGATGCACTAGCTACTTTATCATCCATGATCTAGCATCCAGACACAAATTTCATTGATCCCATCCCAGTAAAGATCTATGATCATCCAGCTTATTGTGCTCACGTTGAGAAAGAAGAGGACGGAATACCATGGTTCCACGACATCAAGGAGTACTTGACAACAGGAGAATATCCAGAACTTGCCAACGCTACTCAGAAGCGCACACTTCGGAGATTATCCAACAACTTCTTTCACAGTGGGGGAATCCTGTATAGGAGGACTCCCGATTTGGGTTTACTAAGGTGTGTCGAAGCAAAGGAAGCATCCAAACTATTGGACGAAGTGCACGCAGGGACCTGCGGGCCGCACATGAATGGCTTTGTCCTAGCAAAGAAGATACTCCGAGCAGGATATTTTTGGATGACTATGGAAACAGACTGTATCCAGTATGTTCGCAAATGCCATCGCTGTCAGATACACGCAGACATGATAAAGGTGCCTCCAAAGGAGCTTACTGCAACAAGCTCACCGTGGCCATTCGCCGCATGGGGAATGGATGTTATTGGACCTATTGAGCCTGCCGCATCAAACGGGCACAGGTTTATCCTGGTGGCAATTGATTATTTTACCAAATGGGTTGAAGCAGCGTCATACAGGGCAGTGACTAAGAAAGTTGTGGCAGATTTCGTCCGTGATCGTATTGTTTGCCGACTCGGGATTCCAGAATCAATCATCACTCATAATGGTTCCAATCTCAACAGCGACTTGATGAAAGCCATGTGCGAGTCATTCAAGATCAAACACAAGAATTTACAGCCTACAGGCCTCAGATGAATGGAGCTGTAGAGGCAGCCAACAAGAATATCAAGAAGATATTAAGGAAGATGGTCGAAAGTCACAAACAATGGCATCAAAAATTATCATTCGCCCTACTGGGACACCGCACCACGGTCCGCACATCGACCGAAGAAACTCCCTACATGCTGGTTTATGGTACAGAGGCGGTCATCCCCACCGAGGTAGAGATTCCCTCTTTGAGGATCATACAAAAAGCAGAGTTGGACGACGCAGAATGGGTAAAAGGTCGCTACGAGCAGTTAGCCCTTATAGATGGGAAAAGGATGAATGCAGTTTGCCACGGTCAGTTGTATCAGAACAAAATGTCCAGAGCCTTCAACAAAAGAGTTAAGCCAAGGAAGTTTACACCGGGGCAGCTGGTGTTGAAGAAAATATTCCCACATCAAGATGAAGCCAAGGGGAAATTCTCTCCCAACTGGCAAGGTCCGTACATTGTTCACCAGGTTCTAACTGGAGGAGCCCTTATTCTTGCAGAAATGGACGGAGAAGTTTGACCAAAGCCAATCAATTCAGATGTAGTAAAACGATACTATGTGTAACCAGTTATGATTTCTTATGATGATGTAATTTGAACTACGCCTGACCTGATTCCCGTTTAAGAGGGGATACGTAGGGTGCCCTATGGGTTCGGTCACAATTTAATAAAAATTCCATTTTTCCTCCCTGCTATTGGAACTGGGCAGAATTTTGAGGAGGACCCTCAAAATTCCGAAGTTAGTTTTCAGCCATTCATCGCCAGGAATGTCACCTCAGTAAATTGGGGCAGAATTTTGAGGAGGACCCTCAAAATTCCGAAGTTGATTTTATTTAGCCGTTCAGCGCAGCCGTCAGAAGCGCCAGCCCAGTAAACTGGGGCAGAATTTTGAGAAGGACCCTCAAAATTCCGGAGCAAGAAAGGTTGAAATGTCTTGAACCACGTCGCAGTCGTTGGTTCATCTAAAGAAAACTATTTTCTACTTACGTTATATTTACTAAATCATGCATAACTATTGGTCGAATTGCTGCTGTTTAGCAACGCTACCCCAATGATACGCAACGCCGGAAGCCAGGGGAAAACGAACTAGCCTTTCCCCCTTACAAAACTCATAATTTTTCTTTGGATGCAGGCACCAGAATAACAATATCGTCAGGTATATTTATGCACGCATACTTTCTCAAGAACGCAACCTCTCAGAATCATCACTTGTTCGTAATTGCTATCCATACACAACCTCCCCAGCAGTGACGATATCAGCTATCAGCTAAGAAGTCTCACTACTACTCGTCCTTTTACATTCTCGCATTGCATAAGGCTACCTTTCTGCCTTTCGAGACTAAGCACTGTCTCCATCTGCATTATCTGCATTGCATAAGGCTACCTTTCTGCCTTTCGAGGCTAAGCATTATCTCCATCCTGTCATTTTCTTGCATTGCATAAGGCTACTTCTGCCTTTCGAGACTAAGCACTGCCTCCATCCTGTATTTTCTTGCATTGCATAAGGCTACCTTTCTGCCTTTCGAGACTAAGCACTGTCTCCATCTGCATTATCTGCACTGCATAAGGCTACCTTTCTGCCTTTCGAGACTAAGCACTGCCTCCATCCTGTATTTTCTTGCATTGCATAAGGCTACCTTTCTGCCTTTCGAGACTAAGCGCTGTCTCCATCTGCATGGCTGAAATATTGCAACCTCTATTTGCATCGGCTGAAATACCGCCATCTTCATACAAATCTTGCATGGCTAAAACACCGCCAATTTCTGTTTAAATCCCTATCGGCTGAAACGTCGCCATTTATAATCACCCTTCTTTATCGGTCGAAGTATCGCCAAACTTTATTTAATTCTCGGCATCGGCTGAAATAACGCCATTTACGTTTCTACATCAACTAAAATGTCGTTGCTTTATTAAATTTTTTGTCGGCTGAGATATCGCCATTTACATTTTTGCTACATCAGCTGAAACATCGCCTGCTTATTTTTAACTTCTGTCGGCTGAAATATCGCCATTTACATTTTTTACATCAGCTGAAACATTGCTGTTTTATTTAAATTG
This sequence comes from Nicotiana attenuata, assembly GCF_001879085.1. Lineage (NCBI taxonomy): Eukaryota > Viridiplantae > Streptophyta > Magnoliopsida > Solanales > Solanaceae > Nicotiana > Nicotiana attenuata. The sequence goes on along the minus strand of NW_017675862.1, from coordinate 30,681 downwards.
TTGTCGGCTGAAATATCGCCATTTACATTTTTCTGCACCGGCTGAAATACCGCCAAATCTTGCATTTCATGGGCTGAAATACCGCCAAATCTTGCATTCCATGGGCTGAAACACCGCCAAACTGTCCGAGGGCGTCATTGTTCGGAGGCATCATCTTCATAGCCCGAGAACACCATGCCATGGCCCGAGGACCCGCTTTATATCCTGCACATAATTATTCAAAGGCATCATGGTTCGGAGGCATCATTATCATAGCCC
>NW_017675862.1:26714-28764 GCF_001879085.1 Nicotiana attenuata | reverse complement strand
AACGATTTCTCAAAGTTTCTTTCAAAAAGTTTGTTTTCAAACCTTTCATCTTCTCCGACTTAGGGTTTCTCTGATTTTACATGCTCTACTGTGATTCTTATGTGTTTTCTTCTGCTGTGTTTTCTTCTACCTTGCTCTTATGACTTCCCCTACTGTATTTTGCACGATTTTTCTTTTATTATGTTTTCATGAAGCTTTCTGGGAATACATGTTTAAGGTCTCAGTCCCTTTGAGTTTTCCGAACTTATTTCGTTAGTATTCTTTTGCCTGACTTGCTTGTTTTCGTCTCTAGACTCGATTAATGGTAAAAACCCTAGAATTTGGGGGTTTCATTCGAGTTTGAGGCCACTTGTTACGTGCTTTGTGTGCTTCTCATCTCTAAACTTGCTTGGTTTCAAAACCCGAATCTCTGAGTTCCTGAAGTTGTTTCATCTTTGTTTCAACTTTGTTTCTCCATGTGGTTCTGACTTTTTGCTAAAATCTATGAGACCCTGTTTACTTGACTCATTAGCATGCTTCCGATTAGCCTATACGACTATCATGTTTCGCTAGCATTATTGTTTCTCTTTGTCATGATTTAACCTCACACGCCCGATGTTGTGCATTCTTTATATACACTGGTTGTCCCTCTAGAATTTTGGGACTGATTTCAGACTTCCTTGTGTAAGCATGATTGATTCTTTCCTTGTTTTATTTGAAAACTCTCTTTAACCTTTCGATTCCCTTATTTCTGACTTGGTTCATTAGTGATTTTGAATCCCTGATTCCCTGATTTACTATCTACTAATTGATTTACTTTGTTTTTGCCTTATTTACTTAACCGTGTGTTTCAAATTTTCTTTCCTTAATTAAAACCCCTATGTATTTACCCCTTATTTGTATGCTACGCACAATATATTTACTTGATCTCCTTCCTTAAATAATTTCTGCCCTTTACCGTTCAAATTGAACTCTTCAATCAAAGGATTTTCTGCTACTGATCGATTCTAATTGATACATGATTATTTTCTTACCTTTGTTCCCTGCCTGATTTCAAACTATAAATACCTGCTCCTTTCTTAACACACACACGACCAACACTCGTGTCTTTTTTTCTGAACTCAGACTCACACTCATAAGTATACTCTTGCTATTTGTATTGTGACCTTTTACAAGATTTCTGCTCTCTTTGCTTTCTGAAACTGGTATGTCCTAGTTTTAATTCTAGCCCCAACCCCAATGTGTTTATTTACCAGTTCTTATGTCCACGTTCACTTTAATGTCTGAAGTATTTAATCTTTGTGTAATGTGTTCTGCCCATTTCTTGTAATGAATCACATTCCTATATCCCCTTATGTGTTTTGAGCTATGGTTAAAAAACATGGCAATATAGCTGAAGTTATTGTCCATGGACATGAACTAGACCCTTTGGGTCCTAAGCTCTTTCAATTTCCCATCCCCATTCCCTTATTATGTGTTAATACCCAATTTTTCCCTAGTAATTTTAGGCAAACCCCAATATTCTTGTTGATTCCCAATTTTTCCCTAGTAATTTTATACTTAAAATACTTCCAAAATAGCATATATGTGCATATATAAGCACACCTAAGAGTTCTGGCATTTTTAATAATTATTAAACCAATTCATTGCTTATTTTAATACAACAAAATCCAATAATTATTTCCAAAATTATCGTTTTGGCGAATAATTCATTTTTATTCTCACATTTGCACCAAAATATAATTAAGGTGATTTTTGGCACATTTTTTACGAATTTATTTGGTATTTTTAAAGCTAAATTGCATATAATTGCAATCATAGCCTATTTTACGCTTAACAGTATTTTATAATTGTAAAATTAGTTCCAGTATTTTTTAGTTAATATTTATGTAATATTTGTTTACTCAGTATTTTTTAAATTTATTTTTAAAAAACCATCATTACTATTTTTATAAACGGGGGAAAAGTGGCTATTTAAAATCTGGCCTCAATTTCATTTCAATTATAGCCCAATTTGCACCCCAATTCAACCCAATCCAACCCCAAATCAATTTAAACCCGATTACTTGAT